>NC_044996.1:8003085-8303085 GCF_008728515.1 Papio anubis | reverse complement strand
TATTTGTTACTCATTTTTCTCCTTCATAAGAGAAATATAATAGTATACATGTCAAAGCATTGTTATGATGATTAAATGTGATTATGAATAAAATTGAGCACTTAGCATAAACCTGGTAAGTAGTAAAGGACCAATGAAAGGTAGCTATATAATTATTTACTAAAACTTTATTTTAATGATATAGTCCATAAGTTACTCTTGAAAATTCTCATAGTTAGAACACCATGACTAGAACTTTTAAAACAATTCTGTACTATATCCTCAGAGGAGTGACAGCACACTCTTCAAAATGTTTTTCCAAAAGCTAGGCTCTGAGAAGGAGGAGGCTCATGTTATTTTTTCTGGCTCAATCGCGAGTTGGTTGCATAAATTATCTTCAATGCAATAATGTCTTTTTACTCTATGTATTTTCACATTAAGTTAATGCAAATGAACAATAACTTGAAAATATAATTAAGCATGGTATCTAAGAAATAAGGAGATGTAGCCAGGCATAGTGGCACATGCCTGTAATCCTAGAGCTTTAAGAGGTCTAGGGAGGAGCATTGCTTTAGGCCAGGAGTTTGAGACTAGCCTGGGGAACATAGCAGGCCCCTTTCTCTACAGAAAAAAAAAATAGCTGGGCATCATAGCTAGCCCCAAGTACTTGAGAGGCTGAGGCACAGGAGGATTCCTTGAGCCCAGGAGTGCAAGGCTGCAGTAATTTAGGATTTGTCACTGAACTCCAGCCTGGGTAACAAAGTGACACGTTGTCTCTAAACAAATAATTAATTAATGAATTAAAAGAACGCAATAAACAAATCCAGTGAGTAATTCCAATTGGACTGGTTTTACAACCTCATGATAGTGAGATTTAGGAGAAAATCTTAAGTTCCTTTATGAAGAACAAATATTTAGGCCCTACAGTCTATTCTCTCAATTCCATGTTCCAATGTTTGCAAATATACCCTCACTGTAGCTTATTAGAGTGTGACCATCTGTGATACTTTTGCAGATTCTTAAACAATTGCCACATTTCAAAGGCCATACATGGAAAGTGATTAAGAATTCTTAGACAAGAATCAGCATTGATTTTAATAATATTATTTACAATGGTTATTTTTGTAGGGTGACTTTTATGAAACAAGTATATTACAGTTCGCCATCCACAGTTGTAACTTCCACATCTGCAGATTCAACCTATTACACATGGAAAATATTTTGAGATAAACAATAAAAAGTAACAATACAACAATAAAGATAGAAAATGTAAAATACATTATACCGACTGTTTATATAGACTTTACATTGTATTAGGCATCAGTAATCTAGGCAGCATGTGCATAGGTGATATACAAATACTATGCCATTTTATATCAGGAACTTGAGCATCCACAGATCTTGGTATCCGAGAGGGTCCTGGAACCAATCCCCTGGGGATATCAAGGGACAACTACAAGCAGTCTTTTATAGACATTACTTTCAATCCTTGTGACAACTCCATGGTGTATACATAATCACCACCATCTTCAGATGAGGGAAATAGAAGCTCAAAGAGGTTCATAAAGTTACCAAAGTCACATAACATAGAAGTTGCTAAGCTATAACTCAGGTCTGTCACACTGCCATGTTTTTTTCTAACAAGCCACACTGCTTCTTCCAGAAATCTCCCTGTTTTGGGACCATGTAGGCCTTATATGATGATGGCTGAAACTGATTCTTCCAATGCAATTAAACCCTTGATGTTTTAAAAATAAGTAAAAACATAAAAATCAGTAGAAACAAAAGGATTCAATAATTACATATGTTTTTACCAGAATTTTCTTTGTGCTTTTCTTGAGCTATGTATTATTCAACAATGCCACTTCTTTCAGGGTTTGTTATGTATTCTCCTCAGTAACCTTTAAGAGATTTTAAAACAAGAGCCTCATTCAAGTTATCATCGTTGAATTTTCATCCCCTCAAGCAAATGGTCACACTAAAAGGGTGCTGCAGATGACTAAGGGTGCCCTGCAGCAAATTTCTTCAGGGGCCTGACCAAAAGGATTCAGTCAGGCTTCTAATCTTTCTACTCATCAACAGCAGAAATCATCAGGCAACCTTGATAATCAAGTGTTATCTCAATACTTGTTTCAAACATTTAAAGGAGACCTTGATGGCAACTTAAAACATAAGCATGGCTTGTGCTTTGATTGCATCTACTCTTTCATTTTAACAAGAGCACCTAATATTTGGGGAAACTAGAGTCCTTACCTCAGGTATTCTCAGCTTCAATGTCAGTCGCTCAGAGGATGTCTCTACTTCAAACCTCTACTTCATTAAAATAGTCTCCTATTCTGAAATCTATTTTGGTTTCCATGAGTTTATTTTAATTTTACTTTGCTTTTATGTTGTTTGTCCATTTCCTAGTAAAACACTAACTCCATCAGAACAATATCTTATTTGTATAATTATTCATTGTATTCCTAGTTCCTAAGGAGTTTTCTGGAGTATCAGAGGAGCTCAATAAACAAGCTATGATGGAACCTATGGCTATAGAATTTACAGAGTATGTACTATACATGGAGAGCAGAAACAAGGCAGGATAATAGGGTTTGGAGGCAAAGAACATAAGGCTGATTCACACTGACTTCTTAGAACTCAATCAAGAGAAAAACCCAACTTTCCACACACAAGTAACAAAAAGGACCAGAGGCTACTCCCTTTGCAACCCCTGCCCCCTCTTTTCTGCGTGGCAGATGAAAAACTGAAAGTACCTCTGATTGGTCCCCTGCCATAACCAACCAGGCTGGCCATGGGCCAAGTCTTTATTTGCATAGGAGTATAACTTTGTAACTTCACTTCAGCCTCTGGTTGGTCAGTTTCTGCAACCAATGAGACTGATCGTGGGCCACGACTTCATTTACATATGGTGTACATCAAGTAACCAATAAGAAACTTCTAGAGGGTATTTAAACCCCAGAAAATTCTGTAACCAGGCTCTTGAGCCACTATGCTCAGGCCGACTCCCACCCTATGGAGTGTACTTTCGTTTTCAGTAAATCTCTGCTTCTGTTGCTTCATGCTTTCCATGCTTTGTTTGTGTGTTTTCTCCAATTCTTTGTTCAAGATGCCAAGAACCTGGACACCCTCCACTAGTAACAGAAGAGCTGAGTATAGCATTTCCAGGTTGATCAGTTTTCAAGGTCTTCATTTTGAAAGGGCTTGTTGAAGCAAAACCATCCAAAGTGTTTCCTCTGGAGCCACCTGAAATTGATTTTTCACACATCTAAAGTCTGCTCATGGTCACTGTATTAGCCCGTTTTCACACTGCTGATACAGACATACTTGAGACTGGGTAATTTATAAAGTAGAAGAGGTTTAATGGACTCTCAGTTCCACGTGGATGGGGAGGCCTCACAATCATGGTGGAAGATGAAAGTCATGTCTTACATGGCAGCAGACAGGAGAGAGAGTGAGAGCCAAGGGGGAAACCCCTTATAAAACCATTAGATCTCATGGGATTTATTCACTACCACAAGAATGGTATGGGGGAAGATCCGCCTCCATGATTCAATTACGTCCTACTTGGTCCCTCCCATGACACATGGGAATTGTAGGAGCTACAGTTTAAGATGAGAGTTGGATGGGGACACAGCCAAACCATATCAGCCACCAAGTGAAGAAGGTTCTGTTATGCCCAGACTGTTTGTTCCCCAAAGAAGACCACCAGAGTCCAGAGTCAAAGCCAAGCGGCAGGGATCTTTACTGCAAGTTCGAACTTGGTCCCTCCTGCTGTGCATACAAGAGGGCCTCCTGAACAATGCGAGCTGCCTGCTTTTTATAGGCCCGGAAATTGCAGGGGAACAAAGAAATTCCTGCCCCGGCCAGTAGCTCTTTGAACGGGCCGTCTCCTTATCGAGACTTTCCCAGGTGGTGTTTATACTCGGGCCTCAGGGAGTTTGAGAGAGATATATGGTGTGGGATGGAGGATGGGATGTGTCTGTGCTAGGCTCAGGGAGTTTTGGAGCCCGGGCTGAGGGGAATGCCCAGCCTCTACCCCCTTCTTGTGCATCTTTAGAGCCAATCTGGCCTTATAAGTCTGACTTGTTTCAGCGTTTCACAGGCTGGTATTGGGCTCTGAGGGACCATGAGCTGTACTGCACAATCTATCTCTAATAAATTGTAAAATTTGTTAACAACACAAGGTCCCACGTAAGCAGAAATAGTAGACTTAGCAGGGTCCAAGGGCCAACAGAGAAAACACATAGAGGAATTCCACCATTGGTCTGTAGCTGAAGCAAACTGCCGTGTTTTTACTTTCCAGTGCTTAACGGCGTGAATTGCTTTTGGACCCGTCCTCTCTAAGGCAAGTCCTGATTCATTTATGGTGAAACAACAGTCTTCTTTTAAAATATACACGCACTCTTTCTGGCAGTGAGCAGGTCTAGGCCTCCTGCCCCTGCAAGGCTACCTGAGCTAGGGACTTGAGCTGCCGCTGAAGGGAGGCAAGGGACTCAGCCTAATTCTCCATAGCAACGTGCAAATCTGTTGGTACAACTTGTTACTTTCTATGAGGGTGTGACCTAGGGCCTCTCAGTCTGGGACAAGCAATGGAAGGAGCGGGTGAGGAGATTCCTGCAATGAGGGGGAGAAATATGGCTCGTGCAGGTCTTGGTCTAGGGTCTGGGTGAATAACAGCACTAGTCCAGCTACCGTATATCCTAGAACTCGCCAGCAGTTAGTAGAGTCAACCGGGAACCAATGTGGACAGGGAGACACAGCAGGTTGTTAACAGAGGGACTAGGTAGGTTTTTAGATAAGGTTCCATTACACCAGAAGAATATGCCTGATGGAGCCCTTACAAGGTGATATTAGGGGGCGTTGCAGTGATGCTACAGAGGCTGGAATTGGTTCCGAGAAACAGTAGGGGAAACTCTCTCCCTGACTGTAGTCAGGGTGAAGATAGGGGCATCGCCTGGTGGATAGGACATTACCAGAGGTTTTGGAGGTTGTTAGCTTGGGCAAGCTGTAGAGGACCCCATGCAGAGGGACAGCAGTTAGCGGTGACACCCCAGAGGAGACAGAAAGCAGCCAGAAGCAGGCTATGAAGTCCTGTAGTTAGCAAGTTCTAGTCCTTCCTTTTGTAATAACTTTAACCAGGAGAAAGGACGTAAGTCTGTGTTAGTCTGTTTTCCTGTCGCTGATATTCCCGCGGACCAGTGGCAGTGCCTTCTTGCACTAGGCCTCGCCACAGATAGAGGTGACTGCTAGCCATGTGGGAGGAGGGGAGTAGTATACAGCCCCATGTTGAGGCGTGGTCTGAAGCGGGAGTTCCAGGGTCTCTGACTATCCATGTATGAAAAGTCTCCATCCGCCTAATGGTATGGAAGGGCCACTTAGGTCTAACTGTTTTCTCTCTCCCCACAATGCCCTATGGATGTTACAATAGTTATAAGGACAGCTGGCATTTTGCGCTACCAATAGTGTTTTACAATTATATTTAGTCTGATCAAACTCAAAGCATATTGTTGCTGTCAGTAGGTTTGGCTATTTGAAACCAGTAAAATTAGTAGAATTGGGCTGTTGCACCTGAGGGAAGGGGCAATCAGCACTGGCCAATAATTTTCTGGGCTTTATGAGGTTGCTCCAGGGTGGGTCTAGCTTATAAAGCCAGAATATCCAGACAAAGGATTATGAGCTGGTTTTGTGATTTCACGCCACTAGGCTTACTAACGCTAGGGTTAGACTCACCTAACTGCATGCCGCAGTGAGCTATGCTGCCGGGTGCAGGGTGAGTTTTAAGGGTTGTTCCTAGCTCTGTCCGGCCAGTCCACGCGTCCGGGTGCTTTCCAGCCGCCGCCAGCGATTGGTCCCAGTCGGAGGTTGGGTCTACTGGCTTGACGTGGGTGGTAGTGGATCTTAATGATGCATGCCTTCACTCTCAGGGCGGTGGGTGTGGTCAATAGTACCTGGAGTGGTCCTTTCCACCTGGGGCCTGAGGGTCTCTGTCGGTGTCGCTTGACTAGGACCCAGTCTCCCCGCTGAGTAATGGATGGGGTGTCGGCAGGGGGACCGTCCTATAGTTCCTTCAGCTTGGGCCAGATTTCTTGATGAATTTTCTGCAAGGCTTGTAGGGAAAACAAGAGTTCAGAGATATTTTCTGTTTCAGACTTGAGCAGATCATCTTTAGGCCGAACTAAGGGTGTGCCCTAAGTATATAATCATAAGGAGTAAGGCCCCAGTCTGTGGCAAGGGGTAAGCTACTGGGCCCAGAACAGAGCGAGGGGAGAAGGGACCACCCAATTAGCACTCAGCCCCATAGTCAATTTAGTTAAGGTCTCTTTTAAGGTCCGATTCATTCTCTACCTGTCCTGAACTCTGGGGCCTGTAAGCCGCATCGTGGTTTCCACTCTGTCCCAAGGATGGAAGCCAACCTGACTCTTACTCTTAGTGACGGAAGGCCGCCCATTGTCTCAATTCCATCTGGACGGGAAGCCATACCTGGGGAGGATATCTTCCAGGGATTTTCTTTGCTACAACCTGAGCAGTTTCCTTCTTGTGGGGAATGCTTCCAGTCCACCCTACGCGGAAAAGCATCTACAAAGACAAGTAAGTACTGATACCCATATTCTCCCTGGCTTTATCTCAGGAAAAATCTACTTCCCAGTAAATACCGGGCCTGGTTCCTGAGCCTTGTTCCCACAGCCTGGGATTGGGGGTGTATGCCAGAAGCTGGCAGACTTTTGCACCGTCACTTATATTGCTGGCCATCTCAGCCATGTCTGAATTTGAGCTTAGAGCGCCTGATCAGGCTCCCAATATCCACAGCACCCAGGTGGGTGGTTCGGGTGGATGTGTTCTAACACTCTGTTGTCCTAATTTTCTGGTAGGATATTAGTTTGGTCATTAGGGTATCAGTCCACCACCCATTCTGGATCTGTTTCAGGGTCAATCCACTGAGATCTTTGTCTTGGAATAATCAGGAATATGGCAAGTCCCAAAGCCCGGCTGAGCTTGAGTGCATAGATATTGGGAGCCGCCACCTTTCTCTCTTTTGCAGTTTGGTCCGCCTGTTGCCTTGAGAAGCTAGTAGTTAGTTTCTGATGCCCTGGGTAATGCAATGGCCAACTTCTTGGCCTCCATAGGGCTGTTAGCAGGGCTAGGATTTCTGTTTGTTTTTATCTCTTTCCTTCAGCCGGCCAGTAACCCCCTGCCCCTGTAAATGGCCCTATAGAGCGCGCCAAGCAAAGAGATATCGGCTGGTTCATATATATCACAAGGCTTCTTTCCCTCACTCTAAGGTAAGAGCTTAATGAGAGCTTATCAGTTCACCCTTCTGGGCCATGTCCGGCAGGTGGGGTTCCGCCTAGATTACCTCAGTCTTGAAGTCACCGCTGCCTCCAGGATGTAATTCTGGGCCTCTGATGGCTGAAGCTGCTCCTCTACCAGTGAACCAGACGAGGTCAAGGCCAGGGAAGCGGCGATCCTGGTCTTCTTCTAACTCCGCACCTGGAGCTAGTATCTCGTGCACCGTGGGAGGGGGTATCTAGGTCCGGGCTAAGCAGCAGCGCAGGGGCAGGGCTTAAGGTTGCTGGGGGCATGGTGCTGTCCTGAGAGGATTTAGTAGTCCTTGGTAGTGGGTGAGCTCTGCTACCATCCACTCCAGGTGGCTGTTTGAGTACACCTTCTCATGGTGCATGTGAGTGACGACCCGCACCTTGCCCTAAGACAAGCTTTATCAGCATCCTGCACCATCAGAGCCGTGGCTGCAATCATCTGAGACAAGGGGCCACCCGCAGCCACTGGGTCTAATCTCTTTGATACAGGTGGTAGGCAACTGTCAGCCAGGGGCCTAAGTTTTGAGTTATTACTGCCTTGGCGATAATTCCTTATTTCTATATAAGTGGAAGGGCTTGGTAACAGAATCCCAGTGCCGAGAGTAGGCAGTTTTAATCTGTTGGAAAGCCGACTGGCTTCACCGTCCACTTAAATGGCTGCTGCCCTGCTGCCTGGACAGGCATGAGCCGGGTCTGCATGAACCGGCGCATCCAGTTCAGGTAACCTCTGGGCGACCTTGGTGGACTCCCTCACTCTGTCGGGTGGATTGGGCGGCCTGGGGATCTTTATGAACAGTTTGTTTTCGGCCTGTTAACCAGCTTTCGCCCCTTCTTTTAAGAGGTACCCTAGGTATGTTACCTCTGACTTGCTAGATTTGAGAGCTTTGCTGAGGCCTGCAGCCTAGATTTCCTAGAGCTCTTGTAAGAGACCCCTTGGTCCCTTTGGATGCAAGCTTCTTGGGTCTCAGCAGCAGCAATCAGGAGGTCATCAACATACTGTAGTGGTATATTATTTCAGGGTGTTTTTATACGGGTACTCACCCAGGTCTTCATGGAGGGCCTCCCATCAAACAGGGTAGGAGAGTTTTTGAATCCTTAAGTGCAGTCTGGTCCATGTCAGTTGGCCACTATGCCTCTATCAGGGTCATTCCACTGGCTGCTAAGAGAGCTTTTGGCCCTGAGGGGCTAAAGGCAAACTGAAGAAAGCTGCCTTTTAAATCTTAAAACAGTGTACCATTGATGTTTAGGGTTTAGGGTGCTTTTAGGAGGGTATATGGGTTAGGCACAGCTGGATGTATGTCCACAACCCTCTTATTGATTTCTCTTAAGTCTTGTACAGGTCTGTATTCTCCACTCATTAGGTTTTCGCATCGGCAACAATGGGAGTATCTCCAGGTGAGGATATGAGCCAAGGACCCCTTGGTCAAGGAGCCGGGCGGATATGGGAAATTCTCTTGGCCTCTAGGGTATCGGGTATTGGCTGCACCCGCACGGGTCTGCCCCAGGTTTAAGTTCAACAAATAAAGCAGGACGGTGTTTTGCTAGTCCTAAGCCCCCCGCTTCCTTCAAGCTTTGGATATTGCTGAGCCAAATTGCTATGTCCTGGTCAGGGGCCGCTTGCTCCTGGTGGAGCCGGGCACTATCATCTTCTAGGGTTGGTAGTTAGATGACACGGGTTGATTGTGGGAGTTGGTCAACATGGGCCCTCAGGGAGGAAATGGATCTCAGGCTCCTACTCTTTAGTTAACAGGTCTCTCCCTAATAGGGGACAGGGGCTCTCAGGGATAAATCCAGGAGAATGCCACTTGGCTCCGAGGTTTACTGTTCTTGTGTTGTCCATGGGTATTTCTTAACCCTGTGGCCCTTGTACCCAATGCAGGACCTGGAGGATAATTTTCCATTAGTTTTAATCTAAGACTGAGTGCTGTGCCCCGTGATTTGACTAAGAACTGGACTGGGGACCCTCCACTTGCAAAAGTTACTCCTAGGTTCGGGAGGGATCCAACCTGCCTCCCCTAGTCTTCATTTTGAGTGACTAGTACGGATGTAGACCTAGGGGGTCCCTGTCCCTGTTGTTTTGGGGGCAGTCTCTTACTCCAGTGGGCTGGGCCTCCTGCAGTAGGGCACATTGGTCTTTTTCAGGATTATCACCTAAATTTCTGGGTGTTAGATGCTCTTTCTGTACTACTGCTGCCAGGGACTTTGTCATTTTTCAGTGGCCTGAATTGCTCTTTCTTCTGAGAGACTTCATATTGTAAACCCGCTGGGCTATCTGAAGAGGTCCTGAACTGCTTTTCTCTTTCCCAAGTCTTCTAATTTCTTCTGGAGTTTTTATTATCTGGGCTGCCTGATTTTACGAAGACATTACAACAGCTGCCTTGACTTCCTGAGCCTCTGGATCTATGGGGTGTACTGGGTTCAGTGCTTCCATTAATCTTTCTGTATGATGGCTGGGCTCTTGTCTTCTTTTCTGTAGAATAGAATACTTTTAGCCAAATTAGTGGGTTTATGAAACAGCTGCCCTGAGACCTGCCATTAGAGTCTGGTGATAAAGGCGTGAGCTGGCCCCTACCTTCTGCCGGTTGTAGTCCCATCGCTGGCCTGGTCAGGAGGAAAGGTCAGGTTTATCAGGTCGGGCTGGCAGTCGAGCTGACTGTCATCCCCGACCAGCTTTCTAGCTTCTACCTTGTATTCTCTCGCTTCTTCCGTAAACAAGACTGAGGAGCTGCTGACAATCGGCCCCCAAGTGGGCTGGTGGGTGGAACATGACACTCATCCAGTAAAGACAAAAATCTTTGGGGCTGTCTGAAAACTGAGCACTCTGAGTCTCTCCAGTTATATTAGATCACTGGTGGAGAATGGCCAGTACTGAGCCTGGGGATTCCTGGGGCCATCTGGGGGTCCTATTTCCGGAGGGGTAAAGCCACCGCTGAGTCAGGTGGCTGGGCGCAGTTCATGAGGTGGCGCCTCGGCCCTTCCACTCCTGCCGCCCCTGCCATTTCGCAGGCATCGCGGCGTCGCCTCCTCCCGCCGTTCTTTCCCCAGCGACTCCAGCCCGAGGGCTGGGCCCAAATGTCCGGAGGGTGAGGTTCTGTAAAATGCGTGGTCCCCGCATCAGAACAGATGAGGGGTAGTTGGTTTGCCTGGTTTTAGTGGTCGAGCAACCAGCGCCTTAGTGGTTCAGAGGCCACTGGAAAGGGACAGCCAAGGAGGCGGCTTTCAATGGTCCTGCCATATGAGGATGGCGGGATTTGATCTAAGTGGCTCCAGAGATGTCCAGGTAGGAAAATCTTGGATTTCACCCTAGTGATGATAGCAGTCGGAAGGTCCTTCGACGCCACTCACATCAAAGCAGCAGGCCACTCGAGCCGGCCACAGAGTAATTAGCTCTTTCCTGATTTCCATACTCAAGATCATGGCCCCCTTGCTCTAACTTTCTTTGAAATTATTTGTATGAGAGATAGAGGGAGTACTCTGGGTATTGCCTCCATCCTGTAACGCATTTGTAGTCCTTTCCTGTAAAGGAATGTGGGTCAGAATCCCACTAGAGGAAATCTGGATCTGACTCATTACTGATAGCGAAGGGGAGCTGCACCGAAGTGTGGCGCCGAATCGAGCCGCCGGCGCCGAAGTGTGGCGCTGAAGTGTGGGCGCGCCGGAACTGAGCCCGGGACCGGGCCGGGAGCTGGCGCCAGGCTGAGCCCGGGACCGGGCCGGAAGTGGCCGAACCGGGAGCGGGCGCCGGAAGTGTGGGCGCCTCGGCGTGGCTCGGGCGCGGCCGAATCGAAGCCCGCCCGGCCGGGGTGGCCGAACTGGGGAGCCCGGCCCGGGCCGGAAGTGTGGCGCTGGAAATCGGGGAAGAGCCTGGCTCCGGGCCGGAAGCGTGGCCAGAGGGAGCCCGGGACCGGGGCCGAGACCCGCCACCCGGGGACTGGCCAGATTCAGACCACACGCTGCCGCGCGACTCCGGAGACCGGGCCGATTAGGATCAAGAGGCGCACCGAGACCGGGTCAGATTCAGACTGGCACGCTAATTCGGAGACCGGGTCAGATTCAGCTGTTGCCCGGATCGCGACCCATCTCGCAACTCTGATCGCAATTTGAAACGTAAGAGAGCCGGTGACGCCTCCCACTGGTCTCCACTGGTCAGCTCCCTATAGCTGGGTTCGCCGGTGACTGTGCCAGCCTCAGTTTCAGACTCCTCGCGAGTCAGATTCAGATTCAGAACAGACACACAGACACAGACAGATAAACGGAGACGCAGCCAGCTCACTCTATCAGTAGATCGACCAGCAGATCCATGGACTAGGGTCTGTGGGCTTTGGGAATCCCGGACGGGCCCCTCAGGATGTTATGCCCAGACTGTTTGTTCCCAAAGAAGACCACCAGAGTCCAGAGTCAAAGCCAAGCTGCAGGATCTTTACTGCAGCTCAACTTGGTCCCTCCTTACACAGTATACAGGCCCCAACAATGTGAGAGCTGCCTGTTTAGTAGCCTGAGTTGCAGGGGAAATAAAAGAAATTCTTTGGCTCCTGCCAGCTTCAGTAGCTCTTTGAACGGCTGTCTCCTTATCGGAGACTTTCCAGGTGGTGTTTATATTGGGCTCAGGGAGTTTGAGAGATATATGGTGGTGGGATGGGAGGATGGGATGTGTCTGTGCTAGGCTCAGGGAGTTTTGAGCCCGGGGCTGAGGAATGTGCCCAGCTCCTTTCAGTTCTCTGTGACCACCACAGTTGTTGAGGAAGAAGCCAGGGAATTTGTACTTTCACTTCTAGAATACAAAAGAAGGCTTGTAGAAGGTGGAAAAGAAACTGTTAGCTAAAACGGATAAAATTCTGCATTTCTCAAGAGGCATAATACATTAATTAAATTAATATTTATTCAAAAATACTGTTAATCATATGCCAGGCATCGTGTTATGAGCACAAGTTTCTAGGTTTGTGTCTGTGGTGAGCAAAACCAGACAATTTTCAAAGTTCTGTTGACCAAAAGAGTCAAACTCTGTAAAATATTTGAAGAGATTTATTCTGAGCCAAATATGAGTGATCTTGACCCATGACACAGCCCTCAGGAGGTCTAGAGAACATGTGCCCAAGGTGGTCAGGGTGCAGCTTGGTTTTATACATTTTAGGGAGGCATAAGACATCAATCAAACACAGTTAAGAAATACATTGGTTTCTTTGGGAGGTCAAAACAGGTGGATCACGAGGTCAAGAGATCGAGACCATGCTGGCCAACATGGTGAAACCCCATCTTTACTAAAAATACAAAAAATAAGCTGGGTGTGGTGGTGCACACCTGGAGTCCCAGATGCTCGGGAGACCAAGGCAGAAGGATTGCTTGGACCCAGGAGGCGGAGGTTGCAGTGAGCCGAGAGGCACCACCGCACTCCAGCCTGGGCAACAGAGTGAGACTGTCTCAAAAAAAAAAAAAAAAAAAATAGAAGAAGAACAAAAATACATTGATTTGGTCCAGAAAGGCAGAACAACTTAAAGCCTCAGGTGAATCAGGAGGTGGACTTTAATTGGTTGAGTTTGTCTAAAGACCTAGGATCAACAGAAAGTAATGTTTGGGTTAAGATAAGAAGTGGTGGAGATCAAAGTGTTATCATGCAGATGAAGCTTTTAGCTAGCAGGCTTCAGAGAGAATAGATGATAAAATGTTTCCTACCAGATTTTAAGTCTGTGTTGATGTTAGTGTCTGCAAGAGAGGTATAATGAGGCATGTTCGACCCCTACTCCCTATCATGGCCTGAAAGGGTCTCTCAGGTTAAATTTTAAAAGAGACCTGGCTGAGGAGGAAGTCCATCCAGATGGTTGGAGGCCCTTAGAATTGTATTTTTGATTTACAATGGAAAGCTCTCCAATGGCTCTACAAATATATCTCTTATCCTGCCCTTCAAAGCCCTACTATGATCTGTCTTATTTTCTCTCTGACCCGATCTCCTAGGATACATTCTCACTTATGCTATTCCATACACACTGATTTCCTTGTTAATCATTGAGAACACCAGGGGCTATTCTAATCTAAGAAAGTTGTATTTTTCCCTATGCCTGGAATATACTCCCCTCACCTTCACTCTTCTCTATGCACATTGTTCCATAGCTGACTTCTCAATAATTCCGATCTGGAAAGTGGCATAGTTTAATAACTCAATGTTGCCGGGCGCGGTGGCTCAAGCCTGTAATCCCAGCACTTTGGGAGGCCGAGGCGGGTGGATCACAAGGTCAGGAGATCAAGACTATCCTGGCTAACATGGTGAAACCCCGTCTCTACTAAAAATACAAAAAACTAGCCGGGCGCGGTAGCGGGCGCCTGTAGTCCCGGCTACTTGGGAGGCTGAGGCAGGAGAATGGCGTGAACCCGGGGGGGCGGAGCTTGCAGTGAGCCAAGATCGCGCCACTGCACTCCAGCCTGGGAGACACAGTGAGACTCCGTCTCAAAAAAAACAAACAAACAAAAAAATAACTCAATGTTAAGTAGCCATATGACTATACTCTATCATATTACCTGTTCCATTTCTCTGAAAAACACATTGCTATTTAAATTTTTATAGTTTTTTTTATGTATTTGTCTGTTTATTTTCATACCTCCCTACTAGAATATAAGCTTTGTGAGAGATGGGATCTTTTCTGTCTGCCAGGGATTACTTTTCATTTGGTTTCTGCTGCATATACTCTATCTAGAATAGGGTTTAATGCATAATAGATTCTCTCTATGTAGTTGTTAAATGAAAAATGAATAGACATTTATCTAATAAAACCAATAAATGTATAATTGCAAGAGTGCTGAGTACTGTGAAGAAGTTCAGGGGATTTTGATGGAGAAAAATACTGATAGGATGTAGGGAAGCTACTTTAGGTAAATACATTTACCAAGTGCTTTCTATGGGGGTGGTAATTTGAGGCCTGATAGAAGAGAAGGAGCTGGTGATGGAAAATGTGATAGAAAGAGTTCTCACTATTTTTTCTTCCACTTATTTTTTACACATTTATTTTAACTTTTTATTTTAAAAGTTATATATTCACAGAAAGCTCCTAAGATAGTAGAGATGTTCTGTATACCAGTCATTCAACTTTCCCCATGAAAACTATAGTACAATAGCAATACTAGGAAACTGACAGTGGTACAATGTTAGTGTATAGTCCTATGCCATTTTATCACATGTGTAGGTTTGTGTAAACACTATCACAATCATACTGCAGAACTACTTCATCATCACAAAAGATCACCCTCAGGCTGCTGCTTTATATTTTTCTCAGTCCCTTTGATTTTCTGCAGTTATGTGCTGCGGTGATTGAGGGTGAGGTCAGTACAACATTTTTTCTATAAAGAAATGTATCCATCCATTCCGTGTTTAACTACTTCCAATAAGGCAGGATTTGTTGGGAGATTTTGACAGCAAGTTATACACTTGGGTCAAATAGTGCCCTGAATCATTTACAAGACATTCAAAATAGCATGTGTTAGAGTAATAATTTTATGGTTCACATTCAATTATTGCTGTCCTAAAATCAGCAGGGTCTTTTTCTACTGCAAGGTCAGATACAAATTGTTTCCCCTCTGTGAAAAAAAAAAAAAAAAAAAAAAAACATTTTCATAAAACCTAACCTGAGGTGTGCAAAGGGAATTAATTCCATTAGCGTACTAGCTTGGGCCTTCTGACAACCTGGGTTTTCTGAAGATCTGTTTTGTAGAATTTTCTCTTTTCTACTCTACTCTCATTTGGAGATTAAAATTTTAAAAATACTTTGGTCAAATCTGACTCTTCTTTCTTGATCTTTTCTCATTACCTCATTATACAGTCGTGTCTCACTAACAATGCTTGCAATTCTCCTAAGCATTGGGACTAAGACTAACAAAGAAACATTGTTTTCATGAGATGGTTATTAACCTGACAATGCTCATAGCTTGTTACCCCACACAGCCTTCTTGTCCCTAAAGGAAATTTGAGCAAAGTTCTCCATGCACAATGCTTCTGAAGTTCTGGGCAGCTGCTCTCTTTCACAGACTCTAAAAACATGATGAAATTATGTCACCAGAAGCAGTTCATTTGCCAGTGGACCAGCTGCCGTTTTGTGTAGACAGATTTATCAGAGGGTTGAATGCTGAGAATAACCTCAAGTATGGGGACATTGTAATTATGAATCCAAATGGAAGAATTCACAACCAAAGATATCATCACAACATAATGCATCTGAATCTGTGTCCTCTGCTCCCCTAGGATTAAATATCACTATAGCACAAATAGGCAATTTATCTGCAGTGTCAGCCTTTAAAAAAATTGTATTGAGCATCCTTGATTTTTCCTAAGTTTAAGTTAAGGGGAACACACACACACACACACACACACACACACACACACTTTTGGGACTTGAGGACAGATGCAAAATGCATATAGGCAAAAAAATTTATAATCATAAATATTCCAAAATCACTGTATTGATCATTTTATTTAATCTATTACACATTATTAGGAAGTGTCCTAAAATTCTATGTGTTAGTAAGATACTAGTTGTCATTTGAAAGGGTATATTAAATGGGGATTAGAACACAAATCAGATGAGAGGTAGAAGCAAGGTGGCAAAATTAAAAGCTCCACAAATTATTTTCCCCACAAGGACACCAAGGTAACAACTGTCTACAAGGAAAAAAACATCTTCATAAGAATAAAAAATTGCATGAGCACTCATAGTACCTGGTTTTAACTTTGTATCACTGAAAGAGGCACGTAAGTGACAGAAAAAACAGTCCTGAACCACTGAGGCCACCATTCCGTGACCCCCAGCAGCAGCAGTGTGGTGCTGAGACCATCCCTGGACATTGGGGGAGGGAGAACACAGCAATTGTCAAGCATTTAACTCAGTGCTGTCCTGTTAAGCACAAAGAAAAACTAGACCAAACTCAGCTGACACTCACCAGCAGAGGGAGCATTTAAGCCAGCCCTAGCCAGAGGGGAATCACCAATCCCACTGGTTGGAAATGCCAGTCCGAAACTGAGCACCTGCAAACCTCACCACCAAGGGCTACAACACGCTGTGTCTCCACATAAACTTAAAAGGCAGTCTAAGCCATAAGGACTGCAACTCTTAGGTGAGGTCTAGTGCTGAACTAGGCCAAGAGACGGTGGACTGGATGGGCACACGACATACTGAGACACCAACAGGGGCAGCAAAAGGGGTGCTGGCATCAGCCCTCCCCAAATCCCATACGGCACAACTCACACCTCTAAAAGAGACCCCATCTTACTTGAGGACATGAGAGGAGAGAGTATGGAGGATTTGGTCTTGCATCTTAGATACCAGCTCAGTCACAGCAAGATAGGGCACCAGTCAGAGTCATGAGGCCTGAAAGACAAAAAACAAACAAACAAAAAACCCAAAAAACAAAAGAAGTTCCAGGCCTTAGTGTCCAGAAGACATTTCTAGACACATTCTGGGCAAGAAGAGAACCTTCTATCTTGAAGGAAAGGACCCAGTCCTTCTAGCATAAATCACCTGCTAACTAAAGAGCACTTGGGCTCTGAATAACCAGCAACAACACCCAGGTACTATGTAGAGGGTATTGGGAGAGCCTTTGAGACTTACTGGCTTCAAGTGAGACTCAACACATTACCAGCTGGGGTGACTATGGGGTGAAACTCTTCGTGCTTGAGAAAAGCAGAGGAAGAAGTAAAGGGGACTTTGTCTTGCACCTTAGGTACCAACAAGGCCACAAATGGACTGTTGAGGTCCCTGTATTTACAACTTGACACTTAAACAGGATTTCTGAACCTACCCTGGGCCAGCAGGGAGCCCGTTGCCCTGAAGGGTGAGTCTCAGGCCAGGCGGCATTCAGTACAAGGTGACTTAAGAGACCTTGGACCTTAAGGAAACATTGGTGGTAGTCTGGCAGTACAGCTCCTGGGTTGTAGAGGTGGTGGCTACGGTGTGAGGCTCCTCTACCTTGGGAGAAGGGAGGGAAGAGTGGGAAGGGCTGCATCTTGTGGTTTGAGTGCCAGCTCAGTTGCAACACAATAGAAGACTACATAGACTTCTAAGGTTTTTGATTGTAGTCCCTGACTCATAGACAACACTTTTAGACCAACTAGAGGACTGGGAAAGCTTGCCACCCTGAGATAAAGGACACAGGAATAGCTAGTACTGTCACCTGCTGATTGTAGAGCCCAAGGGAATTGAACAAACATAAGCAGTAGCCAGGGAGTAGTTAGAGCAGGCCTTGGGCAAGAGCCAGCACTGTGATGGATTCAGGTATGACCCAGCACAGTCATAGTGGCGGTGGCCACAGGGGTGTTTCTGTCACTGCAAACCCAGTTTTAAAAGGTTTAGAAGAGTGAAAGAAACTCTGTAAATTTTGGAGAAAATAAGAAAAGAGAACAAGAGTCTATCCCTGGTAATCCAGAGGATTCTCCCGGATCTTGTCTAAGACCATCAGGGTGGTACTTCTAGGAGTCTGCAAGATGCACAGCATTACTGGGCTTGGGGTGCCTGCAAAGCAGATACAGCTTAGATCACAAGACCCAAGTCCTTTTAAATATCTGGAAAGGTTTCCCAAGTAGAATGGCTGCAAATAAGTCCTGAAAGTAAAGACTACAAATAAGTACCTAACTCTTCAATACCTGGACACCAAAGAACATCTACTAGCATTAACACCATCCAGGAAAACTTGACCTCACCAAGTGAACTAAATAAGGCACCAAGGACCAATCTTGGAGAAAGATAGGTGACCTCTCAGAAAGACAATTCAAAATAGCTATGTTGAGGAAACTCAAAGAAATTCAAGATAACACAGAGAAAGGAAATTAGAATTCTATCAAATAAATTTAACAGAGATTGAAATAATTAAAATCAAACAGAAATTCTGAAACTGAAAAATACAATTGGCATATTGAAGAAGGCATGAGAGTCTCTTAATAGAAGAATTGACCCAGCAGAAGAATCAGTGAGCATGAAGACAGTCTATTTGAAAATACACAGTGAGAGGAGACAAAAGAAAGAAAAATAAAAAACAAAGAAGCAGACTTAAAGGATCTAGAAAATAGCCTCAGAGAGATAAAGTAAAGAGTCATTGACCTTAAAGAGGAGGTAGAGAGATGGTGGTAGAACGCTTATTCAGATGGATAATAACAGAGGACTTCCTAAACCTAGAAAAAGATATCCATATCCAAATAGAAGACAGTTATAGAACACCAAGCAGATTTAAATCAAAGAAGACTACCTTAAGGTGTTTAATAATCAAACTTCAAAAGGTGAAAGATAAAGAAAAGATTTTAACAGTAGCAAGATAAAAGAAACTAATAACATACAATGGAATTCCAATATGTTTGGCAACAGACTTTCAGCAGAAACCTCACAGGCCAGGAAAGTATATATAAAGTGCTAAAGGAAAGATACTTGTACCCTAGAATAGTATATCTCGCAAAAATATCCTTCAAACATGAAGGAAAAATAAAGACTTTCCCAGAAAAACAAAAGCTGAGGACTTTCATCGGTACCAGACCTGTTACAAAGGTATTTATATATATATAGATAGATGTGTGTGTGTGTGTGTGTGTGTGTGTGTGTGTATGATCCAAATGGATCTAATAAATATTTACAGAACATTTTATCCAAGAGTTGCAGAATACACATTCTTCTCCTCAGCACATGAATTATTCTCAAAGACAGACTAAATGTTAGGTCACAAAACAAATCTTAATACATTCAAAAAATTTTAATAATATCAAGCATCTCCCCGACCACAATGGAAGAAAACTGGAAATTAATAACAAGAATATTTTGGAAACTATACAAATACATGGTAATTCAACAATATGTTTTGGAATGAACAGTCATCATTAAGAATCTAAGAATAAAATTGGAAAATTTCTTGAAACAAATGATAATGGAAACACAACATGCCAAAACCTATGAGATACAGTAAAAGCAGAACTAAGGGTGAAGTTTATAGCTATAAGTGCCTATATCAAAAAAAAAGGAAGACCTCAAATGAGAGCACTCTGATGATGCATCTTAAAGAACTGAAAAAGCAAAAGGAAAGCAAACTCAAAATTAGTAGAAAGAAAGAAATAATAATAATCACAGAAGAAATAAATGAAATCAAAATTAAAAAATACAAAAGATCAATGAAACAAAACGTCGTTTGTTGAAATTGACCAAACTTTAGTAATATTAACTAAGAAAAAAGAAGACAAGATCCAAATAAGTAAAATCAGATATGAAAAAGGAGACATTACTATTGATGCTGCAGAAATTCAAAGGATCATTAGTGGCAAATATGAACAACTATATGACATTAAATTGGAACATCTAGAAGAAGTGCACCAATTCCTAAATACATGCAACCTACCAAGATTGAACCAGGAAGAAATCTAAAACCTGAACAGACCAACAAGTAATGAATTTGAAGCCGTCACAAAAAATCTTCCAGTAATGAAAAACCGAGGACTCGATGGCTTTGATGATAAATTCTACCAAACATTTAAAGAAGAACTAATACCGTTCTAGTCAAACTATTCTGAAAAGTAGAGGAGGAAGGAATACTTTCAAACTTATTCTATGAGTCCTGTATCACCCTGATACCAACATCAGGCAAAGACACATTAAAAAAAAAAAACAAAAAACCTATAGGCCAATAACTTTGATGAATATTGACGCAAAACCCTCAACAAAATACTAGCAAATGGAATTCAACAATTAGGAAGATCATTCATCATGATGAAGTGGAATTTATCCCTGGGATACAGGGATGGTTCAACACAAGCAAATCAATCAATATAATACATTATATCAACAGAATGAAGGATAAAAGCCATAAGATTATTTCAATTGATGCTGAAGAAGCATTTGATGAAATTCAACATCCCTTCATGATGAAAAAGGAACGCTACAAAAACTGGAGATAGAAGGAACATCCCTAAACATAATAAAAGTCATACATGACAAACTCACAGCTAGTATCATAGTGAATGGGGAAAAACTGAAAGCCTTTCTTTTAAGATCTGGAACACAACTAGGATGCTCACGGTCATCATTGTTATTCAGCATAGTACTGGATGTCCTACTTAGAGCAATAGCAATCAGACAAGAAAAAGACTTCAAGGGCATCCAAATTGGAAAGGAAGAAGTCAAATTATCCTTCTTTGCCAATGATAGAGTGTTATATTTGGAAAAACTTAAAGACTCCGCAGGAAAACTGTTAGAACTGATAAAATTCAGTAAAGTTGCAGGATACAATATCAACACACAAAAACAGTAGCATTTCTATATGCCAACAGTGAAAAATGTGCAAAACATATTTAAAAAACAATACCATTTACAATAGTGACACATAAAATTAAATACCTAGAAATTAAACAAAAAAGTGAAATATCTCTACAATGGAAACTATAAAACATTGATGAAAGAAATTAAAGAGGACACCAAAAAAATTCCACATTCAATAATTGGAAAAATAAATATTGTTAAATCTCCATACTACTCAAAGCAATCTACAGATTCAATGCAATCCCTATCAAAATACCAATGACATTCTTCGCAGAAATAAAAAAAACAATTCTAAAATTTATAGAAAACCACAAAAGGCCCGGAATAATCAAAGCTGTCCTAAGCAAAAGGAACAAAAATGAAGGAATTACATTACCTGACTTCACGTTATACAACAGAGCTATAGTAACCATAACAAAATAGACATATAGACCAAGGAAACAGAATATAGCACCAAGAAACACATCCACACAAGTACAGTAAACTCATTTTTGATGAAGGCGCCAAGAACATACACTGGGAAATAGTTTCTTCGATAAATGTTGTTGGGAAAACTGGATATTCATATGCAGATAAATGAAAGTAGACCCCTATCTCTAGCCGTTTGCAAAAACCAAATCAAAATGGATTAAATACTTAAATCTAAGAGCTCAAACTATAAAACTACTACAAGAGAACATTGGGTAAAATATCCAAGACATTGATCTGAGCAAAGATTTCTTGAGCAATTTCCTGCAAGCACAGACAACTAAAACAAAAATGGATAAATGGTATCACATCAAGTTAAAAAGCTTCTGAACAACAAAGTATAAAGTCAACAAAGGGAAGAGAAAATCCACAGAATGGGAGAAAATATTTGCCATCTACCCATCTGACAAGGGATTAAAAACCAGAATATAGAAGGAGCACAAACAACTCTATAGGAAAAAAATCTAATAATGTGATCAAAACTGGGCAAAATATTTGAATAGACATTTCTCGAAAGAAGACAAACAAATGGCAAACAGGCATATGAACAGGTGATCAACATCATTGATCTCAGAGAAATGCAAATCAAAACTACAATAAGATATCACATCGCCCCAGTTAAAATGGCTTATATCCAAAAGACAGGCAATAACAAATGTTGGTGAGGATGTGGAGAAAAGGAATCTTTGTACACTGCTGGTAGGAATGTACATTAGTACAACCACTATGGAGAACAGTTTGGAAGTTCCTTAAAAACTAGTAATAGACCTACCATATGATCCAGCAATCCCACTGCTAGTTATATACCCCAAAAAACAAAATGCATATATTAAAGAAATATCTACACTTCCGTGTTTGTTGCAGTACTGTTACAATAGCTAAGATTTGGAAGTAACACTAAGTTTCCATCAACAGATGGATAAAGAAAATGCAGTACATATACACAATGAAGTACGATTCAGCCATAAAAAAGAATGAGATCCAATCATTTGCAACAACATGGATGAAACTAGAGATCATTATGTTAAGTGAAATAAACCAGGCACAGAAAACCAAACATCACCTGTTCTCACTTATTGATGGAATCTAAAAATCAAGACAATTGAACTCCACGATGGTTACCAGAGGCTGAGAAGGGTAGTGGAGGGACTTAAGGAAAAGTGGGGATGGTTAATGGGTACAAAAAAGTAGAAAAATGAGTAAGAACTACTATTCGATATCATAATAGGGCGAGTATAGTCATTAATAATTGTACATTTTAAAATAACTTAAAGTGTGCAATTGGATTGCTTGTAAGTCAATATAAATGCTTGAGGGAATGGATACTCCATTCTTCATGATGTGCTTATTTCACATTGCATGTTTGTATCAAAACCTCTCTCATGTACCCTATAAATATATACACCTACTATGTACCCACAAAAATTATAAAAACAAAAAGACTGGGCACGGTGGCTCACGCCTGTAATCCCAGCACTTTGGAAGGCCAAGGCAGGTGGATCACCTGAGACCAGGAGTTTGAGACCAACCTGGCCAACATGGCAAAACCCCGTCTCTACTAAAAATACAAAAATAGGCCAGGTGTGGTGGTGCATGCCTGTAATTCCTACTACTCGGGAGGGTGAGGCATGAGAATCGCATGAACCCAGGAGGTAGAGGACGCATTGAGCCGAGATCATGGCACTGCACTCCAGGCTGGGTGACAAAGTGAGACTCTGGCCCCCCTGCCCCCCACAAAAATAATAATTATAAAAATAAAAAAAATTTAAAAAACAAACAAAAAATCAACAGTGATATGTTATTGAAAGTCCCCTGGAAATGTTCAGTATTCTATGGGATTTTGGGCAGAATTAACAAATTTCATATCTAACATTAAAAATTCAAAATTTTTCACATTTCAATAGGGATAATTTCATCACTTAAGGCTGTCTGCACCATATGACACTGCCTTTTATAGTCATCTTTCTAAGAATAGTAAGAAGTTTTTATTGAAACACATGATATATATTTCAGCTAAATTTTGCTTTTTTCTCTTTCATAGTTGATAGATTCTCTCACAGAGCTCTTTCGTTTCTAGTTTACTTAACACAAACTTCCACCAATATTCAATTAGTAGCTATATTCTCTTTTAGCATCCCTGGGCGATTCCATCCATTGCCATGTTTTAAGTACTGTATACGTACTGATGATTTTCAAATATGAATCTCTAGCCCAGCCTATTCCTTTTAATTCTAGACTGAAACACTCAACTACCAGCTGCACTTTGTATTCATATATCCACTGATCATAAAATCTGTTCTCCACCCTGTTGTGTTTTTTTTTTTTGTTTTTTTCTTTTTGTTTTTTGCTCACTCAGCTTCATAGTACCATGAATAATGTCACTATCAAAGCAGAATGTAAGCTTTTTATCCTCCCCTCAAAATGTACATGCAGTTAGCAAACAAATCTTTCTGGTTTCTTTTGATCTCCCCCTCTTGCCTTTCTTTAAGGCCACTTCTCAAATTCAGATTCTATTCCTCTTGTGGCATATTGCTATAGTCTCCTAACTGGCTTTTCTACTTCCAGTCTCTTTTTTATGCTGTCATTTTCACACTGCTTTTTGATTTACCTTCCAAAAACATAGATCTGATTATGCCGCTGATCTGTTCCTTTTAAAAAATGCTTTCTAGTGCACATATTCTAAAGTAAAACTTCATGTAATATAATCTCAATATATCTTTCCAGCTTTATTTTTCTGCTAGCCATACTGACCTATTTGCCATGCATGATGGAAAAAGACTCAGTTCTTCCAATTTTGGCCTTAGCTCGAGCTTTTCCCACAGCTGAAAATTCTACACTTGCATATCCATGCTCTGAATTTATAGTCCTATTTATCTTAGAAAATAAAATTCAAATGTTTCCTCCTCCATAAAATATTTCTGTATCTCCCAGTAGCACATACTCTCTCATTCTCTTTCATGGAAAGTTTTTATAACTGGGTTAAAAACCTTTTATTATTTTTACAAAATTCACTTATTGAGTTTCTTGAGTTATTATTTGTGAGGTACAAAGGTTGTACTGGTGACCAATACAGACCAGCTCCCTGTTATTAGGAGACTTATATTCTACTGGTGAGATAAATAAACAATAAACCCAGTTCAGAAGAAGTTTTGCAACGTGCTATGACTGTGGTAAGAGTAGGGAGCATCTTTAGATCAGATCATCATGAAGGGCCTTGTTGAGGAAATGACATTTGAAATGTAGCCTGAATGATGAGCAGAAGCTGCCCATGTGAAGTTAGAAATAAAAAACATTCCATAAAGAATCAACGATAAGTAAAAATTTTTGAAGGGGAGAAAAGGTATTCGAGGACCAGAAAAGAACTGCATACCTGAAATGCAATGAGTTGATATTTGGATATTTACTAAGCATTTACTATGTGCAAGATGGTGAACAAAACAGAGACGTTGCTTGATCTCAAGTGGTGTCAGTATAATGAACCAGATGAATATTTACCCGCAATAACACAAACACATACTGATACTGTGATTAGGGCAATTAAGGAAATGTAAGGGTAGACACTCTTATGTGCTTTCCAGGTAGCAAAATGCAGATTTTCAGAAAATTGTCACGTCTGTGGACATCAGAGAAGAGGTTTGGACTGAAGATATTAATTAGTTAGTCCTCAACATATAGGTGAGTAATTGAAGTCTTGGTTTTAAAACCAGGCTCAAGGCTACAACAGTAAGAATCTGTTTGAGGATAAGCCTATGAAAGTGCCTAAAAAGAGAAGCCAGAGAGTTAAGAGGAAAACCAGAATACCAGAAGCTAAGAGAAATAATAGCCTCTAAAGAGAGGGAGTTAAAACTTCGGCCAGTACTGTTGAGAAATTAATGGGCATGAAATCTGAAAAGCATGTACTGGATTGTCCAACAAGAAAGTCATTGGTAAAGCTGAGAGAAATTAATATTGGTGAAGTGGGGGGGGACAGAGAAGAAACTAAAATGAGTTAGGGAGAAATGGGAAGTAATGCAATGGAGACATGATTTATAGACACTTCTTTCCAGGAACTTGGCTATAAGCAGTAGTAGAGAATAGGCAATTAGAATAACCTCAATTAAAGTGATCCCAACATCATTTGGGTACTACCAAATGATTTAAATCTCTTCATTGATTTAAACTTCTTTTTCCTTCTCTTAATTATCTGTTGTTAGATCACCACCATTATTTTCATTTTCTATTGCTGTAGAACAAGTGGGTTAGACGCAATGCATTTTTAAAGGCCATAAGTATCTATTCAAAGGTTACACAGCTTAGAAGTAGCAGAGCTGAAGCCGAAAGCCATGTCTTCTAATTTCAACTTGATCATGCTACGTGCTACCTCCAGTCAAAACCTATATTGTAAGTCTGTCTTTAAATATAAAGAGGTTGAGTTATTCTGAAGGAAATTGTTCACCAACCTCTTAAGGTTAATTTTGGCTTTAGGGGAAATTTCCTTATTCTGTAATGATTTAGAATGTGATCTTGTAAACAGACATCTAAAGACAATCACCTGAAGATGACTGCTCTTAAGCACAGATCCTCACTGATAACCCTACACTTTGGGCTTTTATTATCATTAATTATATAAAAAACATAATTTGTTGGGAATGGGATGTAAATAATTATATTTTTTCTCAGGAATTGATGTTGACACACACATATTTACCTAACAAATATTCACTTTTTAAAAATTGTAACAATGATAAGTTGTCTATAATCACATTTGTAATTGTTTCTGGTGCTCCAAATCCATTACAGAGAAACATCTGTGTATCATTTTCAACTCAAAGAATAGAAGAGCTGGAATGGACAGCAGAGGTTTTGGTACCCAATACTGTCCTGGTTCCATGATTGAAGGCATATTACTGTAAAATACTATACTTTGTACCCCTACTATATTTGCTATTTATGGGAATTCATCCAAGTTATTCATTTTATAATATTTATCTGGAAACATTTTCATTTCTAAGTATTTTTAGGGAATTGTGGGAAAAAGCTCTTTAATCACAAAGTTATACTAAAAACCTAAACAGAAACTATGACATAATACAGGTTAAACTTTAAACTTTAGATAGCTTGTATATAGACACTAAGAAATAAAATGGTAATCTTAGTCCAAGGAACCCATTTAATTTGTCACTATCTTAACTATTTTATTCCTTATTTAAGTGAGGGATGAAGCCACTTCCTGAGACTTTCAAGCCATATTGATCACCTCTTTGTTATGCTCACATTCTGAATATTGCCTTGACTCTCACACATGTGCCAAGCCTTGGCCTTGGCCAAGCATCTTCTCTCTCAGCTTAACTTCAGTGAGTCCATCATCCAGTGTATTTACCACCACCCGTATCACTAGCACGGTACTTTTTATGGCTAGTCAATCAGAAGGGTATACATCAGCTCTCCTGAGTTCTGAAAAAGTAGATTCTGACAAATAAAGAGAAAATTCACTGTAAAAAAAAAAAAAAAAGCAGTGCTATTTGTGAGCATTTTCATTGTATTGAAAAAGGCATAAGGCAAAGAGCACCTCCTTCCCCACTGTCATTTATAGATTTATAGTTTAAGATATACAGTACTGGAGAATATACTGGAGAGTAACGGAGTAAAACCTGATACCTGTCAAGGGAAAAAACAAAAGGGCCATATAGTTTCAAGAACAAGTTGAAACAAACAGTGAACAGAGAGTTATTTTATAAACGAGAAAGAATACTGCTTTATAAATATAATGCACATTTTACTCTTCTTTTAATCAATAGAGTTTATGTTTTCAAAACCGTTTTAGATTGACAGAAAAATAGAACAGATTGTAGAATTCCCACATATCCCTTTTTCCTCCCTCTAAGATTTCCCCTATTATTAACATGTTGCATTGGTATGGTATATTTGTTACAATTAATGAATCATAACAATTGATATATTATTACTAAAGAAAGTTCACACTTTAAATTAGAGTTCACTCTTTGTGTTACGTAGTTTTATGGGTTTTGATAAAAACATAATGTCATGTATCCACCATCTCAATGGGAGGCAGTCGTTTCATCATCATATAAATTTTTTATACTTCATCTATTTATCTCTATTTTACTCTTTTTTAAATGTATCATGAGTATATTTATTATGGTATCAAGTTCAAATGAGGTCAAATATTTAAATCTATTGAATTTGCCAATACAAAGCAAAATTGTAACATGCATGCATTTTCTTCTATATTTTAAAAATTTTATTTAAAAGACTATCAAAATAAGTTTTTTGTTGTTGTTGTTGTTGCTTTGTTTTGTTTTAGATGGAGTTTTGCTCTTGTTGCCCAGGCTGGTGTGCAATGGTGTAATCTCAGCTCACTGCAACCTCTGCCTCCTGGGTTCTAGTGATTCTCCTGCCTCAGCCTCCCAAATAGCCAGGATTACAGGTGCCTGCCACCACACCTGGATAATTTTTGTATTTTTTGTAGAGACGGGGTTTTACCATGTTGGCCAGGCTGGTCTCAAACTTCTGACCTCAGGCGATCAGCCTGCCTTGGCCTCCCAAAGTGCTGGGATTACAGGCATCAGCCACCATGCCCGAACCCAAGATGAGTTTTGTTTTGTTTTGGTTTTTGTTTTCTTTTTTTGTTTTTTGTTTTTGTTTTTGTTTTTTGTTTTTTGTTTTTTTTGAGACAGAGTATCACTCTGTTGCCAGTCCTAGAGTGCAGTGGTGTGGTCTTGGCTCACTGCAACCTCCGCCTCCTGGGTTCAAGTGATTCTCCTTCCTCAGTCTCCCGAGTAGCTGGGATTACAGGTGTGCACCACCACACCCTGCTAAATTTTTGTGTTTTTAGTAGAGATAGGGTTTCACCATGTTGGCCAGGCTGGTTTTGAACTCCTGACCTCAAGTGATCCACCCGCTTTGGCCTCCCAAAGTGCTAGGATGACAGGCATGAGCCACTGTGCCTAGCCTCCAAATAAGTTTATAATATCAAAATAATCTCTTAAGAATATGTGAGGTCATGGATATGTTAATTAGCTTGATTGTGGTAATGATTTCACAAAGTATATCAAAACAGTACAATGTACACTTTAAATATATACAGGCCTACCCCAACGTGTAATGTGTTTCACTCCATTGCTCTTTTCAGGTATTGTGTTTTTTACAAATTGAAGGTTTGTGGCAACCGTTTTTCCAATATCATGTGCTCACTTTGCGTCTCTGTCAAATTTTGATAATTCTCACAGTATTCTAAATATTATTATGATGATGATTATTATTATATCTGTTATGGTAATATGTGATCAGCTATCTTGGATATTTTGCTATTATCATCATTTGGGGCCCCCACAAACTACGCCTATGTAAGATGGCAAAGTTAATCTATAAGCACTGTGTTCTGACTACTCCACTGGCCAGCCATTCCCCTGTCTCTCTCCCTCTTGTTGGGTCTTCCTATTTTGTCAGACACAACAGTATTAAAATTAGGACAATTAATAACCCTCCAATGGCCTCTAAGTGTTCAAGTGAAATAAAGAGCCGCATATCTATTACTTTAAATCAAAAGCTAGAAATGATAAAGCTTAGTGAAGGAGGCATGTTGAAAACTGAGATAGATAGCAAGCTAGGCCTCTTGTACTAAACAGCCAGGCTGTGAATGCAAAGGAAAAGTTTTTGGAGAAATTCAAAAAGTACTACTCCAGTGAACACATGAATGACAAGAAAGTAAAAAAGCCTTATTGCTGATATCGAGAAAATTTTAGTGCTCTTTATAGAAGATAAAACTACAAACAACATTCCCTTAAGCCAAAGCTTAATCCAGAGCAAGGTTCTAACTTTTTTCAATTCTGTGAAGGCCAAGATAGGTGAGGAAGCTGTAGAAGAAGAGTTGGAAGCTCATAGAGGTCGGTTCGTGAGATTGAAGGAAGGAAGTCATCTCTTTGGTGAAGAAACAAGTGCTGATGTGGAAGCTGCAGCAAGTTCTCCAGAAGATCTAGCTAAGATAATTGATGAAGGTGGCTATTCTCAACAACAGATTTTTAATGTAGACAAAACAGCTTTATATTGGAAGACGATGCCATCTAGGACTTTCATAGCTAGAAAGAAGTTAATTCCTGGCTTCAAAGCTTCAAAGGACAGGCTGGCTCTCTTGTTATGGGCTAATGCAGCTGGTGACTTTACATTGAAGCCAATGCTTATTGACTATTCCAAAAATCCTAGTGTTATTAAAAATTTTGCTAGATTACTCTTTTTCTTTTCCCTATAAATGGAACAACAAAATTTGGAAGTCTGCACATCTGTTTGCTGCATGGTTTACTGAATATTTTAAGCCCACTGATGGCACCTACGGCTCAGAAAAAACAGATTCCTTTCAAAATAGTGCATGTTCACTGAAAATGCACCTGGTCACCTAAGAGCTGAGATGAAGATGTATAAGGAGATTAATGTTGTTTTCACACCTGCTAACACAATATCCATTCTGCAGCCCATGGATCGAGAAGTAACTTTGAATTTCAAGTTTTATTATTTAAGAAAGACGTTTTAGAAGGTGATAGCTGCCAGATTCCTCTGACAGATCTGGGCAAAATCGATTGAAAGCCTTCTTGAAAGGATTTGCCATTCTAGATGCCATTAAGAACATTCATGATTCATGGGAAGAGGTCAAAACGTCAACATTAAGAGAGTTTGGAAGAGGTTGATTCCAACCCACGTGAATGACTTTGAGGGGTTTAAGACTTCAGTAGAGGAAGTAACAGCAAATGTGGTAAAAAAAAAAAAAAAATGGCAAGATAACCAGAATTAGAAGTGGAGCCTGAAGATGTGACTGATATGCTGAGTTCTCATGATGAAACTTCAATGGATGAGAAGTTGCTTCTTATAGATGAGCAAAGAAAGTGGTTTGTTGAGATGGAATATGCTTCTGGTTAAGATACTGTGAACATTGTTGAAACGACAACAAAGGATTTAGAATGTTACATAAAGTTAGTTAATAAAGAAGTGGTAGGGTTTGAGAGGATTGACTTTAATTTTAACAGAATTTCTACTCTGTGTAAGATGCTATCCAACAGCATAGCATGCCACAGAAAAATCTTTTGTGAAAAGAAGAAGCAATGGATGCAACAAACTTCTTGTCTTACTGTAAGAAATTGCCACAGTCACCCAAACTTCAGCAGCCACCACCATAATCAGGCAGCAGCCATCAATATGGAGGAAAGATTCTCCACCAGCAAAAAGATTATGACTCGCTGAAGGCTCAGATGAGTGTTAGCACTTTTTGGTGATAAAGTATTTTTAATTAGAGATGTATATTTTTTAGACATAATGTTATTGCACACTTAATAGACTACTATGGTATAAGCATAGCTTTCATATTCACTGGGGAAAAAAGCATTTGACTCACTTTATTGTGATATTTGTGTTATTATTGTGGTCTGAAACTGAACCCACAATATATCTCAAAGGTATGCCTTTACAGTTTCAATCATACCCCAATAAAGCTAGAAAGAAAGAATACATAGAAGACACATAAAAATGAGATAAAATTTGAAATAATAACTAGAAATGTATAAAACAAATTTATTTTTCTTAGTGGCTCTGTCCAACAACCTTCAGAAACATCTTTTTTTTCTAAATATTTTCTTCAGATTATCTCTAAGGTCTCTTGACAATATATCTGCTTTATTTTCAAAAGGTATTAGCATTATCACTGTAGTATCACTCTAGTAAATGATTAATGCATACCACAAATGTGCAATATATTTTAAATTACGGCGTTCGGCCGGGCGCGGTGGCTCAAGCCTGCAATCCCAGCACTTTGGGAGGCCGAGACGGGCGGATCACGAGGTCAGGAGATCAAGACCATCCTGGCTAACACAGTGAAACCCCGTCTCTACTAAAAAATACAAAAAACTAGCCAGGCGAGATGGTGGGCACCTCTAGTCCCAGCCACTCGGGAGGCTGAGGCAGGAGAATGGCATAAACCAGGGAGGCGGAGCTTGCAGTGAGCTGAGATCCGGCCACTGCACTCCAGCCTGGGTGACAGAGCCAGACTCTGTCTCAAAAATAAATAAATAAATAAATAAATAATAAATAAATAAATTACAGTGTTTACCAACTCTCATTTTTTTTAGTATATGGTTTAGGCTCAATTTATTTGTGGATTTTTTCAGCAAGTTCTCTAGCTACATTCTCTCTCTTTTCCAGGCTAAAAGATCATAGCAATAAGTTTAACTAAAAGTCCACAAAAAATAACTTTAGTATTAAATTCATATCAAAAATCTTTGTGTTGTATTAAGCATAATTCAAATCAGAGTAGCATATTTTGCATCTTTGACATGACTGTGGATCTTTGATTTATATGAAATATGAAGCAGAAATAGCCATTTATTAGCAGCTGTTGATGAAAACTTAGAAGATACATTTCCTTTTCTTCCAATGAGAATATTATTTTGTAGTTACTATTAGAATTTCTCCAATGGATGGATCATGGTTAATTCAATAACTGTACTCATACCCATGCTGTGCATGAAAAAATTGGAGTCAAGAAGAATAAAATGACTCAGAGAATCTTCTTTGTAACCTACCTGTAGGTATCGCCAAATGTATCCTAAGAACAGCTTGATCATATTTTCAATTTGACCAGTTATACAGGCAGATCAATTTAAAATATTCCATTTTACCAGTTCAATTGATCATTATGTACTCAATGTAATTCTTATGCCTAGAGAGACAATGGTTAAAAAATGACAATATACAGTTTAAGACTTAAGGTTTTTCTTATTTTTTTTTTTTAAGGACAGTAAGAAGTGAATATAAAATTGTAATGTCTTAGGAGGGGTAAATTACGCATGTATTTTATAGTTTCAAATTGTTTACTTCTTATGTTCACAAAGTATGAGAATAGGAATTATCATTCATACAAGTAAGAAGATAGATTATTTTATCCATGGGCAACATCATGCTAAGTTTTCTTAGATACACAAAATTTTCTCAGAGTTCTGATGGGGGCGGAGTTTCTGGATCAATTTTGATTTCAAATTGCTCCTTTTTTTGACTATTAATATTTAAGGAAGTCCTAACTACTACAGTGACAAAGCTAGGAAACACCTCTCTTCATTATTGGAACTCCTGCTAGTGCCACAAAGGAAGCAACAGTTTATTAATCAATTCAACAAATTTTTATCAAATACCTACAATGAACAAAACAAAGAGAGAGGTAGTTATGTAAATATAAATCATAGAGGACTTAAAAGCAGAGGGACAAACAGAAAATAAATAATAATATTGTATATCCAATACAACACAACAATAAGCATATTACATTTTAATGGAATACACCCGTAAATTTAAAGGCAGAGATTTTCAGAATTATTCAAGTAGTAGAAAGCAACTGTAATCTGTCTACAAGGGACATACTTTAAATAGAAAGTTACTGGAAAGTTGAACAATTGGATGTAAAAATATATGCCATACAAATAGCAACCCAATGAAGGTCGTAATGGCTATGTCAGTAACAGATAGATTTCAAGGAAGAGAGTATTTCCAGGATAAAAAGAAGCAACAAGTCATGATGACACCAACTTAACCATCATATGTTCCTGCCTAGACAGAATTAGCATTTCCCAAGGTATATTCTGAGGAACACTAGCCCAATGAAGCAATCAGCAGAAAAAGGTTTGTTGTCCAACAAATATTTGAGACACAGTTCTTTTTTTAAGTGTACTTCAATCCTTCTTGGACAGTCATGATAAGAATGGAAGGGATAGTGGTTTAAAGATCTTAGGCTATTCTGTACACAAGAAAATTAATTGCCTCTGTTTAACCTGCCTTTTTCCAAATCCATGTAACCATGAAGCCTCTTTTTATTTTGTTTGTTTTCACATAACAGTCTTAATGTCCTATAGAATACAATGTTTGGTCAAAATTAGGTTTATCGAGAGAGCTCCATCTAAAGCATTCAGGAAGGTGCCTGAAATATTATGGACTATTAGTCAATGTTTGGTGAACAAATGTAGTGATATAAACAGAGACAGAAGCAGAATTTTAGAATTGTGGTTACAATTGCATCCAAAAGTTAAAATGCCTTATGAGTGTCCTTATGTTTTTATAGTGTATACAACTCATTAACACGACTGATGGACAAGAGCACTGTTATATTAAATTCCTCTCCTGGCTAGGGGCAGTGGCTCACTCTTGTAATCCTAGCACTTTGGGAGGCCAAGGTGGGTGAATTGCTTGAGTTCAGGAGTTCAAGACCAGTCTGAGCAATGTGGTGAAACCCCATCTCTACAAAAAATACAAAAATTAGCTAGGCATGGTGGTGTGCTCATGTAGTCCCAGCTACTCAGGAGGCTGAGGTGGGAGGATTGCTGGATCCTGGGAGGCCGAGGTTGCAATGAGCCAAGATTGCCCCACTGCATTCCAGCCTGGGTGACAGAGTGAGGCTCTGCCTCAAAAAAAAAAAAAAAAAAAAAGAAAAGAAAAAAGAAAAAATCCCCTCCTATGCTAAGAAATGCTGGTCATTCTAGCTTGCAAGGTCAAGATAAAACTTGTGATTAGAGGATTTTCTCTCATCGACATCTCCTAGAAAGTCAAGCTTGATTATACACCATAGAAATTGAAAAAGTAGAGGCCTATTTTACCAGTTGCTATAATTTGGGCCAGAAGGAGACTACTAAATATGGGTCCTGGTGAAAGTGTCAAATGATAAGCAAGAGAAATACGATCAAATGATTCATAAGAGCAAATGTTGCAAAAAGCAAGAGCAATAGGGTCCAGTTGTTATGGAATTCTTGGGGTGTCAGTTCTCTGGCCTGAAACCAGTTTCACCACTTACTGGTGGCAACTTTGCCTGAGTTTTGCTTGGGCACCTGGGCTCGTTCTGTCCACTTGGCCTGGCAGGCTGCACTCAGCTCACACTACTGGCCTGGATCCCACTCCTGCCAAGGGCAGGTCAGGCCTGGAGTGGAGAGGGGTTGGTGAGAGAGTGTGGGGTCTGGCCACTGCTCAGACATGCCAGCTTTTGCAGTAGGTGGGCAGCTCCAGGTTTCAACATGGGTGCCAGCTCTCTGCAAGACTGTGTCTCTACCGGGTACACTGCAAGCAGCTTCCCTGGCTGGCACCAGGGAATACAGTGGTACCCTCATGCTTGGAGACACCAGGCACTGCAGGACCCCAAAGAGGAAGTCACAGCTCTGGCTTGGGGAGCCCTCAGGTCTGTACTCCCTGAGGGGCTACAGCTATCCACTCCTTCTCTTTGCCTACAAGGTGGTAAGCAAGGGACATGTTTCAGCCCATCTGTTACAGCTCTTTTAGCTCCAGCATTCAGCAGGTCCCGAGTTCTTGTCCTGTGACCACGAATAATGAGGTACACAGAAAAGTGGAGGGTTAGCAAGATGAAGAGGAGCTTTATTGAGCGATAAAACAGCTCACACGACCTGCAGTGGGTAGCTCCTTTCCACATTCAGGTTGTCTCAACAAGTGTTCAGCTCCTAACAGAGAGGAGACCCTGGAGTAGGAAGCTCCTCTCCTCAAGCAGATCATCCCATTATCTTCCCAGCTCTCAGCAGAGAGGAGGCCCTGGAGTGATTTGATCCTCTCTGCAGCTGGTAGTCCTGACATCTCTGCAGGTCTCTGAATCTCTCAGCAGAGAGGAGGCCCTAGAGAGTGTAGCTCCGCTCTGCTGCTGGTTAACCTGACGTCTGCTGCTATCAGCAGAGAAGACAGGTGCCCTTTGCAGCTGGCCAGTCCTGTCATCTGCTCAGCTTTGACTGAGCCTGGGAGTTTTATGGGCCTCAGAGGGGAGGAAGTATGTGCAGATTGGTCCACGGGTGGCCATGGGAAACCCAGAAAAGCCACCACAAGTTCCCACTCCAGTCTGCAGGACTAGCAGCCTGGCCCCCAGCCATCAGGTCCTCCCTGGCCTGAAGATGGTACCTTACTGGGGACTTGCCCCCTTCTGCTCAGAAATCTCTCTGCCACCCACTGCCATTCATGGCACTGGGGCTCAGCTTTGACTTTGCTTCAAGCTTGAACTGGGTGCCAACAGCAGGCAGATGCCTGGCAAGGGCAGGGGGACATTCCTGGGCCCCCAAGAGTGCAGAGATGCCCGAGTCTTCTGCAGCAGTGGTTCAGGCTGCTGCCCCTGAGACATGGGGTAGGGCTCCTGAGTGTTCCGTAGAGTGAGAGGCCCGGGTCTGAAGCCATGGTTTGGGCAGCTGCAGCTGTGACCAGGAGGTCAGGGCTCCTGCCTGTTCCCAGCCCCAAAGAGCACAGGGAGACTCGGATCTGCAGCCACAACTTGGGCAGCTGCCAGCCTGCCAAGGAGGGTGGGGCTCCTGCCTTCTCTGTGGAGCAGGAGGCCTGGGTCTGCAGCTGTGGTTTCTATGACGGCAGTGCTCCCAGGGAGCTCCTGCCCCAACTCAGAAGGGACAGGGCTCCCACTTGTCCCATTTCCACTGACTCCACAGAGCGTTCAGCCTCAGCCACACCTCCCTGCTGCTGTCAGCGTGATGGCAGTGGCAGGCCATCTGGAGCACCCACTGCCATCACTGTGAGATTGATTAGTCAGAAAATGAGAGCAAGAGAAGTAGAACAAGGAATGAAAGTGGAACTGAACAAATTCCAGCAGCACAGGATCAAAGCCTGTTTATGTCTGAATTCCATTGTCTGCATGTGAGCACACATAAAATGAGTCATTTAAATGCACCAGGGTGGAATGTGGGATAATCACAAGGCATCTTACACAGTAAAAAATTAGGTTATAATCATATATTTTGAAGAAAGTTTTAAACAACATAGAATGCATGGAACCTCGGTTCGAAAGCTTACATATGTACTGGAGAAAATTGGTAGCATGAAATCAAAGGACATCTAAAAAAGTACTATGAGATTATGCCTAATGGAGGAACTTCTATCAGAGACGGTTGTGTGCTTTAATTGTCTTTTTAAGATGGCATCTCAACTACAAAGAAAATAAATCTCTGGTTAGGAATTATGGACCTTATTTCCTATTATCTTAGTGTTTAAAGGAAGGAATTATAGACTAAAAGTTATACTTAATAAGCTTGTCTTTCCTGGTCACAGTAAAGATGGTTAATAAGAGGCTGAGGATATCAACAACTAAATTACTGTCAGTGATATATAAAAAAAAGTGTCATCATTAAAAAATGTAGCAAGGGCAAAGAAGAGAACTGGGTTTCTAGCTTGCAAGAGAGAGAATGAGAGAGAGAGAGAGAATTTAATGCAATTAGGTCTGGGATTGGGTAGAAGATGCAGTGATTGGCAGTAAATGATCTTGTCAAGCCACTGTGTAAGTGAATAATAGGATTGTTAGGCAAGGGAGAAGAATCTCTTGTCAATTTTTGCTGTATGTCAAAGAGAAACAACTTTCTGGTGCAAGTTTAGCAGTGTCTCAGAGCATAAGTGAAGATGAGGGAACATTCTGTTTTGTTTTGTTTTCCCCTTACTTCCTTGAAATCAGCTATGCAATAACTGATTTGTTCAAGACTGTCCTTACTGTGATTTACAACCAAGAAATAATTATAAGTATTTACTATTTGGGAGTAGACCTATGGCATTATTTTATAAAATTCCCTACTGTTCTGCAAGAACTATACATGGTGATTGTTTCCCTTCAAGAGAATGGGCAGGTAAATCTCTGAACAAGACAGCTCATGGTAAGGTTTATTGGAGCCTTTCTCAAAACCCATCCAGGTTAAGTAACCATGGATACATCAAATTATCCACCATGTGAGTATTCACTTTTGTTATAATTGTGTTCAAAGCAAGGCAGTGCAGATATTAGAAGATCTTCACATTTGGTATTAGAAATCAACTCTTAAAACAACAACAACAAAATCAATATGCAGCCAGTATGTTTTATTTTAATTGTTTGCTGAGGTAGTAAAAATGTGTTTGCTAACAGCTAAATCCTAACTAATGTACTCAATACAAGTTTTAGAGGAGACTAATAGTGAGTTTAGGAGGAAACAAAATTCTGGTAACCTTTAATTAGTGACAGAATTACTTTACACAGAACTCCCTGTTCAGACAAAAACTATAGCTCAATGAAGTTCCATGACCTCTTACAAATAAAGATCAGATAGCAGACACTCAGTACGGACATATACAAGACATTGCAATGCTGATATAAACTTTAGTTTGCCTCAGGAAAGAATGAGAAAGATATTTTTGGAAGACTATTTTGGAGCTATGTGGATGAATCACACATACATCACATCTACCAGAAAAAGTCAAGCTGCAGAAGAACTCATACAATTGGACACTGTTTATATGATGTTTAAAAACATACAAAACAATATATTGATTACAAATATGTAGCAAGTGTATAAAAAGTAACAAGAGAATAATAAACACCAAATTTCGTATAATAGTCACTTCTCTAAAAGGTGGAGGTAATTGGAACTTAATTGAATTAAGTTTTTTTCCCCCCCGAACTGGTTTTGGATACACAAATATTTGTATCCAAAATATTTGTTGTGTTCATAGCTATATTTCATTAAATGTACTATTATAATTTTTTCAAATATACACAAAAGTAGTGGTTTTAGTCAAATGAACTCTTCTATACTCATCTTCTGTATTCAACAATTATTAAAATGTTATATTTACTTCATCTGTCTTTGTTATTCTTTATATTTCTAAAGCATATTTTTTAAAAAATCCGATACAATGTATTATCTTATTTCTACATACATACATTCTACATTCTTTATATATTTACTACATATTTATGTATTTTAATCAATATATTGTTTTTCATGTTTTTCAACTTCATATAAACAGTATGCAATTGTATGTGTTTGTATTAGCCCATTCTTACACTGCTATAAAGAACTACTTGAGACTAGGTAATTTATAAAGAAAATAGGTTTAATTGGCTCATGATTCTGCAGGCAGTACAGGTAGCATGGCTAGTGAGGCCTCAGGAAACTTTTCATCATGGCCCAAGGTGAAGGGTAAGCAGGCACTTCTTACATGGCCAGAGTAGGAAGAAGAGAGAGAAGGGGGAGGTGCTATACCCTTTTAAACAACCAGATCTCACAAGAGCTCGCTTACTATACAGTACCAAGGGGGCATGGTGCTAAACTATTAAGAACCGCCCCCATGATCCAATCACTTCCAACTGGGCCCCACTTCCAGCATTGAGGATTACGATGCAACATGAGCTTTGTGTAGGAACACAAATCCAAACCATATCAGTGTTCTTCTGCAGCTTGACTTTTTCTGGTCAATGTGACATATGTATGATTCATCCATATAGTTCCAAAACTTCTTTACAATATGGGTTTTTAAAAAACATAACAGCAATGCGAACATTACTATTAACTAACATAATAGTAATTCCTTAGTATCATGTATACCAGAAGCCTATAAAAACAAAATCTTCTAGTTGTCTCAAAAATCCCTTTTATTCAGTTGATTTGTTCAAATCAGGTCCACACTTGATATTTAGTTGTTAGATCTCTAGCCTCTTTTAATCTAGGGTGTCCCTCCCTCCCATTTATCTTTTCATGCTATTGGCTTACTTCAGTAACTGGGTCAGTTCCTGTAGGCTGTTTATTCATTCTTTTTGTATGTCTTGAATATTGCATACGTTTTAAAATATTTAAGATGCTATTATGTTGAAAAGGTTAAGTATGGCATTCGCACAGTTGTTGGCCTTTTGAAGCATGGTGAGATGATAGAAATGGAGCAAAGTCAATTGTCTGGCACTATGAACTGTATCTTTTTCAGAAGATGTGCCTGGATATTTTTTGACCAAGAAAAGCACTGTGTTATGAGTGTTATGAGTGGACATGTATTTAGACATTAGTAGATAATAAATATCTTACCTAAGAAGCACCAAGAAATGGCACTTTGTGAATTGCAAATCCTCTACCTATCCTTTTTCTAATGATAAATAATCTTTATTCCAGGTAAGCTTTATGTAATTTAAATTCAGCAAACATTATTTAACACCTAGTATATGCAAGTCATTGCTATATGCTGCACTGAGGGTTGGAGACCAAGAGGAAGATTATCATTTATTGATAATAACAATAGCTGATATTTATGTAAAAATAAATACATGTCATTAATATCCCCCAAACAATTCCATAAGGTACCATTGCATTTGCTGTTATACAAATGCTGCTCAGAGAAATGAAGCAAACTGCTCGGGTCTCATAGCCAGTATAAACTGTTGGAAAATAACTATAGCTGAAATTGGTTTTGTTTGAACTTCATTTGTCTGACTCCAAGACAGAGACTTTTAACGCTACCCTACAGTATACTGCCTCAAAGATAAGTGCAACTAACATGGTGATCACAACAGCTAGGACATCCCACTTCACAGCAATCTGCTTAATTTGGCCCAAACTTCAATTTAATGTTCAGTGCAAGTAAAAAGCCCATTCCCTCCTTCCTATAATTTCAAGTGGCTTATTTTCACATACCTTCCTCCCTGCAGGATCCCTTTATTTTTGTCACTAAATTGTGAATACAACTCATGTTTTCATCCAATTCCCCATGAAATCTGCCAACACCCAGCATGTTTTTGTTTGCTTGTTTATTTGCCTGAGGATGTGAGGTTACAGTCACATGGAGCATTTCCTGGTGGTGGAGTTGGGTCCACCTGCCTGTCTCATGACACCATCCTTACATTATCTTTGTACCCAGGTCTTGGATATCTGGGCTCCAGCCACTAAGTAGCATGAATTTTTTTTCCCCAATGAGTACATGTACTATCCTAAGAAGAATGTTGCTGGCAGCTGTTAGAATAAATATGTTTTTCCACCATAAGAGAAGTCTTTCCCAGGTTTCTAATCTATGGGAGTGACATATGTTTTGCTGAGTGACTCCACCACACAGCAGACAGTATTAGACAAGGACAATATTAGATGGATTCCGTGAAGTCTGTTTTTTCACAGACCTTCACAACAGCCTTGGTGGGAATTCTAATTTTCCTACTTTATTTATAAGGAAATTAAATAAAATTCGGAGAGCCAAATCACTCTAATCAAACCTCCAGAAACTCTTCATTCACCTGTCTCAATGGGATCCCCTGAGGCTCACTTCTTGTTCGTGTCAGTTGGCAGCAGTAAATCAGTACCACTGCTTACTCCTTTGACTGGGAACAGAGATTTCTGCTTTAAGAGAGCTAGAAATAGAATTATGTAAATTCTGTTAGCTTACAGCACTTCTCATTAGCCTCCATACTAGGACTGGCATATATCTCAAATTCTACATTAATTTCCCCCAATAATGTATCTATGTATCTATATTTCCTTGAAAAGTTTTTGCAAACATAGGAGAGTGTGTGTGTGTGTGTGTGTGTGTATAGGTGTGTGTGTATATACGTGTGTGTGTATATATATTTGTGTATGTATATATGCATCAGGAACATTTAGAAAATATCAAATTAGAAAACAAAATGCTCAAGGAGAGCTTCAGCTGTGTCATTTACAAGGCTTTTCTTTTAAATCAATATTAGGACCTCAATCATAGGCAATAGAAGGTGCTATTATTTTTATCTTAAATTGCCCATAAACAAAGGACTTTCAAATCTTAGAACAGTATTGCACGAATGTGTTTTTTCTTTATTAATTTTATTGGGGGTGTAATTGGTATAAAATGCAGTACAAACATTTTGAGTGTGCATTACGATAAAATTTGTCAATACAAATGTGTAACCAGCATCACAATCATGTCATAGAACATTTCCATCAGCCTAAATAAAGTTCCCTCTTGAGCCTGTGCTTTCTGTGACTATGGAATAATTTTTTTTTTTTTTTTTTTTTTTAGGATTTCATACAAATGTAATCATGCAGTATGTCGTACTCTGTGCCTAGCTTTCTTCCCTCAGTGTAAAGTTTTGAGATTCATTCATGTTATTGTGTGTATCAGTAGTTTATTGATTTCTACTACTGTATTCCATTATTGGTGTTGTTTGAATATTTAACAGGTTTTTTTCTACTTGTCTGTTGGTACTACTTCGGTTGTTTCCAGTTGTCAAATATTACAAAGAAAGTTGACATTAACATTTATGTACAATGCTCCATGTAGACTTAAATTTCTTGTCTCTTGGATAAATACTTAGGAGTGAAATTCCTAGTTCATGGGGAAGCATGTGTAATCTTTTAAGAAAATGACAGATCTTTTAAAATTGGTTATACCATTTTATGCTACCCCTAACAGTGTATGAGAATTCTCATCACTGTACATCTTTATCAGTATCTAGTTCTGTTAGTGTTTTAATTTTAGTGAGTGTGTACTGGTAGCCCATGGTGGCATTTAATTGCATTTTCTTAATTACAAATGAAGTTGCTACAGCAACAGCTATTGAAAAGCCTAGCATTTTCCATTGGTACTTTAGTTGAATTTATCTATTGAACATATATGTGTAGGATTATTATTCTGCTCATTTAAACTACTTATTTATCCTTACATCACTAATATGCCATCTTGGTGCCCATGATAATGCTTGAAATCAGGCAGAGTAGCCCTTCGATTTGCCCTCTCTTTAAAATGTTATTTGGACTACTCTAGATCCTTCAATTTTTCATACGAACTTAAGAATCAGCTTGTATATTCCTACACAAATATTCTGTTCTGGACATTGTAAAATCTATGTAAAGTAATGAATAAGCCTCCAGCCTCTTCTGGAATTCCAGAGGCTGCTGAGTACTTTTCTAAGTTAGCATATATTAAGGCTATTTTAAGTGTTTCTAAGTATTTTACAAGTACTTTGTAATGATAAATTGGAGATTGGGTATGAAAGTGACTTTTGAACAGCTGAGAATTGTGTGGGATTGTGTGTATGTGCACACAATCACATACTGTATATATACACATACACGTATGTACAGTATATACAGGATGTATATACTGTATGCATATGTGTATATATACACATATACAGATACAGATAAGAAGAGACAGTGTGAGAGACAGAGAGAGATGAGAAAGAGATAATATTTATTATTTTAAAAGAGTACATTTGAATATATTATTGAAAGACCAGTCTGGTGTTTTGTAGAATTTGCACCAGTTCACAAAAGGCCCATAGAAAATCCACTGAAATGTTGGACATTCGAGATTAGTAACACTTGACAGTAAAGGAAACTGTTATGCATTTCGACCAAATTTGTATTTCTAGGTATGACATCGAGTTACTTTTATTTTGTGCTTCATCCTTCAGGAAAACTAACATTAGCTTGCTTATTAATTCTTGAAGGAACACTATAATGAAAACAAATCCTATAATATTAACTTAATATATTGTTTTACATATTCTAATTTTGTTAAATTTGCATTAGGTGTGGATCACTAGTATTTCTCAATATTTAGGTTCAAATATGCATGGTTGCATGTCTTTATTCTCTCTTCAACATGCCCCTCCAGTGACAAATTAGCCAAGAAAAGTGCAATTTGTATTTTCTATAGTTCAAGTTCTCTCAGGATGTGTCATAATATCCTATTAGATAGTCATAGTGCAGTGACAGGGAAGATAAAGAGGTTCTGGTCTGTGCTTTGCATGCTGAACTTATTTTTATTAAGAATGTGACAGTTGGATGGGCTTCTGAAACCTGTGAAGCTGCTTCTGAAATCTCTGGTTGACCTATTCTCTACAGTACAGGATATGTGTACAGTGTTTTTGCTCTAAGCAAAAGGACATAACACTCTATTACAGAGTAAAGTTAAATTCCCATAACCATCGCCCTTTTGAAATGTATTCATGTGCAATTTTAAGTGAGGCTTCTATGACCCTATCTATCTTGTCATTCTTTAGAGAGCTTGCTCCTGAAGTATGGTGCTAAGTCCATATGGAGCAGACAGAGCTCATGAGAAAAGAGTTGCTCTTGTGAAGGCCAAAGCTTGGTAAGTCACTGCTTTGTTATTTGAATTTGGTCATTCACAAATTAGAGTTTATGTAGAGGCCATGAAAATGCTCAAAGCCTGTGTACTGTTAGGTGAAGACCTGTACAAGTAACTGAGGACATTCAACATGAAGACTTGTAGATGCCCTGATGATGGTCTTTATAAATGTTATGTTTCCGTCTGGATGGATATTTTGTGAATAGAAGGTGTTAATTTTCAGATAAAATTAGAAACCTAAAAAAATAATAATTAGCATTATCTCATGAAATTGTGAGTTAAAACGTCAGAATGCTGAGCATTTTTTTTTTTTTTATTAGACAAAATATGGGATTTGAAGTCAGGTAGAAAGCTGCTATTACATCTGGTCCTCATCACTTCCTAACTTTGTAAATTTAGACAAGGTGTTTAGAATTTCTGTTTCTCAGTTTCCTTATCTGTAAAATATCTAACTCCTAGAGTCATACTGTGAAACTATGTGACATAGTGTGTGCAGCACCTAGCACAGTGCTCAGCTGATGGGACATTATTTTGTCTCTGTCAATGAAGTATTTCCAGCTGAGCTGAATGCTTATATGTGGGACTGAGGTAAGAAGGCTGTATTAGTCTGTTTTCATACTGTTATGAAGAACTGCCCGAGACTGGGTAATTTTTAAAAGAAAGGGGCTTAATTGACTGAAAGTTCAGCATGGATGGGGAGGCCTCAGGAAACTTATAATCACGATGGGAGGTGAAGGAGAAGCAAGGCAACTTTTTCACAAAGCAGCAGGAAGGAGAAGTGCTGAGTGAAGGGAGAAGACACCCTTATGAAACCATCTGATCCTGTGAGGACTCACTCAGTATCACTAGAACAGCATGGGGGAGACCACTCCCTTGATTCTGTTACCTCCACCTGGTCTCTCCCTTGTCACGTGGGGATAACAGGGATTATGGGAATTACAATGCAAGATGAGATTTGGGTGGGGACACAAAGCCTAATCATATCGAAGTCTTTCCCAGGTTTAGTAAAAACAAACAAACAAACAAAAAACAACTCAATTATCTTTAAAGTCTCTTCCAACTGTGCAATTCTGTGTATTATCTTCTAACTTGTAATTGTTTTTGTTTCAAATCAGACAGTGTGATATAATACAATAAACATTTTTTTGTGCAAAAATACTCAACTACTCAAATACTTAATACTCATTAAATGAGTAAGTATAGAAAATCCTTACAATCTACTCAGAAGCTCAGATGTTTATAAACAGTAAAATCTAATCACATTTCCTCTGTATATCTATTTTAATAACTTATGCTTGACCTATGAGTTTATAGTGAATGTCAGATTCTATCTGTATTCAGCACTGCTGCCAATTTTCAGCTTCAGGAAGTCAGAAAGTATAAGGCATGCAGTATTAGGTCTGCTCAATTGTCCAGCTGACTCTCCTGACAGCATAAAAAGATTTTGTCTGTGAAGAAGTTGTCAGTTGTCCTTATAAGGTTAGGAGCTGAGTTTGAATCTCTTTATTTGGCTATTTTACATCTTACATGAGTGAAACGATGTAAATCTTTGCAAAACATTTTTTTACATTTTTAGCTTGTGAAAATTCTTTACTCCCAACACCTCCAGTGCAAAATAGCACTTTCCTTTTTTATCTACAAAAATGGCCTCCTTTCAGAATATCCCTGGTGCTAATATTAGATTAATATGTGGATTTTCATGAAAAAGATGTCTCCAACTTTTTTTTTTTTAATTGTCATTCCTTTATAGATTTCTGTTTGACTTTTCAGACTGAGGACTCCAAACCATTTCCAGTCACCCTGTGCTCTCTGCATCTTCACACTACATATACTGTGGAGATTGTCTATGATTTTTACATTTAATTTCTCTGCTTTTATATGCCTCTTTGGATTTCCTGGCACTATTCTGAACTTTTCTGGCTTCTTTGGCTTCCCTCATTTCTAATCACTTACTGAACATCTCTGTTGAGATGTTCTATATAAACCTCAAATATCAAATTCAGCATATACAAACTACACTCATCCCTCCAATCTGCCCAAACTTGCTCCTTTTCCTAGATTCCCTGTCTAGTCATCCTCATAAAAGAATCTGGGAAGTCGTCTTAGACTACTTTACATACATACTCACATATTTATCACTTGTAGAACTCTTCATTTCTTTCTGTGTATTCACATTACCATCCAGTGCCGTTAGACAGTTCGCATCAATCAGGTGTTGTAACAATAAACTGATTTTTTTCTTCTGCTGTCTCAATTCGGCGGTTGAGATTATATATATAGTGGATTTTTCATTTCTGTCATTTTACCTTTCAAATCTGTAATTTGTACCTGGTTCTTTTAGTTTTCTTAATAATTACCAGTATTTATATATTATATTTTATTATATATTATATATATATTTTTTTCTCGCAGTTAAAGCAGGCATATGGGAGTACTTGAAACCACCTCTCAGAGAGGTGGCTTTCTGAAACTGTCTCCAGAGCCAGAAAGTATCTTTCCCAGAACTGTCTGGCAAATGTTTTCACCTCTCATTGGCTCTAATCATCACAGGCCAACCACCCCTGAATACAGTCATTAGTAAGGGGATGGGATTACCTTGATAAGCTTTGATTAAACAGTACTCATTCTTAGAGATGAAGACAATTCCCCAAACTAAGCAGCTGCCAATTAATGCTGTATTTGTGTGTGTGTGTGTGTCTGTGTGTGTTGGGAGAAATAGATTGAATTCTGGTGATTTTAATATAATGTTCAATAATGTATTTTTGAAGAAAAAATTTGTGGGTACTGATTCAGTTTTTGAAATGGTGGCTTGTTTATAGACCTTTCTACTTCTTCCTGAGTTAATTTTGGTGGTTTATAATTCTTTAGAAAAATATTCATTTTTTTCTGATTTTTTTCAAATGTGTTTACAATTTGCTATTCATTAACATCTTTGTTTCCTTCCTTCCCCTTTTTGGGAGGCTATTCTCTTGTTCCTGATTTGAATGTTAACTTCTATTTTTAAAATGTTATATAAAAATGAATTAATATTTTTGTACCCATTAACCATCCCCACCTCTCTGCTAGCCCCCACTACCCTGCCCAGCGTTTGGTAGCCATCCTTCTACTCTATTCCCATGAGTTCAAGTGTTCTGATTTTTAGATTCCACAAATACCTGAGAACATGTGATGTTTTGTCTTTCTGTGCCTGGCTTATTTCACTTAACATAATAATCTCCAGTTCCATTCATGTGGTTGCAAATGACTGGATTTCAGAATTCTTTTTTTATGGCTAACTAGTACTCCATTGTGTATAGGTACCACATTTTCTTTATCCATTCATCTGTTGATGACCACTTATGTTGTTTTCAAATATTGGCTATTGTGAACAGTGTTGCAACAAACATGGGAGTGCAGATATTTCTTCGATATACTGATTTTGTTTCTTGTGGGTATGTACCTAGCAGTGGGATTGCTGGATCATATTGTAGCTCTATTTTTTGTTTTTAAGGAGACTTCATATTGTTCTCCATAGTGATTTTACTAATTTACATTCCCACCAACAGTGTACGACAATTCCCTTTTTTTCCCACATCCTCGCCAACATTTGTTATTGTCTTTCTTTTGGATATAAAGTATTTTAATTGGGGTGACATGATATCTTGCGGTTTTTATTTGCATTTATTTGATTATTAATGATATTGAACACCTTTTAATTGAGCACCATTTGGCAAATGGCAAAAATGCCTGTTTGCCATTGTATGTCTTCATTTGAGAAATGTCTATTCAGATCTTTTGCCTATTTTAAATATGGGAGTATTAGATTTTTTTCTATAGAGTTGTTTGAGTTCCTTATAAATTCTGCTTATTAATTCCTTGTCAGATGGGTAGTTTTTGAGTCTATGGGAGGGCAAAGGAAGGAGTACTTCATTTGAAGAAAATCAGAGGAAACGAAGGAGAGGTGAAAAATGTGTCTCCTTGAAACCATGTATAAAGGTTTTTCCAAGATTAAAAGTATTCCATTATAATTTCAGGCAGAAGACAAAGACTGAGCAAAAGCTTATGGAAAATGACAGTATGTCTAACACCAAGAACTGTAGCCCTGGCTCATGGAATTGTTGCTTGTTTGTATTTGCTAGGCATTCCATACTTGCATTGACTTTGGTGCCTGAAAGATGCCCATTATCCTGAGTCATTGGATCTGAACACTACCTTGGATCATGATTCCATCATTTCTATGTTTAATGCACAGACCAGAACCTATTTCCTTTATGTAAATCTTTCCATCCATCCATCCATTCATCCATCCATCTATCCATCCATTAATCTGCCCATCCATCTTTTACCTAGCTACAATTTAGTTAATGCTTACTAATTCATTCATATACAGAAGAACTCAGTCAGGTGAAGACACAAATATATAGAAAGCTATTAACCAGATCTTCCCCAAATAAATGAGGCATAGGATTGCTTAACAAAATAGATGCAACTCTTACATTTAAGGAACCCACAGCTAATGGAGAAAGCAGGCAAATAAGCAATTACAGTTCAGTGTGGCAAGTACTGATATGAGTAAACTTAGCATGCTATGAGAACCCGGAGACTAGTCACCTCACCCTGCCTGGAGGTACAGCAAAGGCTTTTCAGAAAAAGGATAGCTATAAGTTTAAAGTTAGCCAGGGTGAGGATAAATATTTCAAGAAGTAGAAGAAGTTTATGAAGACCTAGAGTTAAGAGAGAATGACATATTTAGGAAATAAAAGTAATCCACCGGAAAGAATGCTGACACCTCCTTTGTTACGGGTTAGGAATTTGTCAAAAAACCAAAAGCATAGGCAAAAGAATAAGAATTAAAAAGGCTAACTAGACAGGTACTGTGAGTGAAATTCTACTTCAGTGACTTGGAAGGCACTACCTGTGCTCAATTATTCAGCTTTGTTTCAGAAGTTTCATATGCACTATTTTTAAATGAGTTTATATTTTGGGTTTATTAAACATCTGAGGTCATGCTAACATTCTGTCCTTAGGTCAAAGTAAAAAGTATGTAGAGAGGAACTCACCATTTAAATTTGAAGTTGATAAACAATAAAAGAAACCCAATCCATATTTATCATATGTTTATTCCTAGTCAGAATGTTGTTTAATAAAATCTGTCTAATGTTTCCAGAAGATATATTAGCTGCTGATAAGCTCTTTAGGGAAATGTCACTGATTTTGTGAGGTCATGCAAGATTGAATCAGGTATTTGGAGTTTTATTCCTGATTCTACCACTGACTCACTTCGGGTCTACCTTTAAGGCCTTTTTATATGAGGCCAAAACATTTTTTCTTACAAGGAGAACAAACTTTGGAGCTTCTTGAAAGGACTGCTTTGTTTATACAGGTATAAATTATTTATTAGGAAGGTTGAACTTTCAGATTCTTTCATGAATAGCAGAAGTGCCTTATAGGGTAAGAGCTAAGCTCTTATCTGGGAAACTGAGCCAGCTACAAAAGGAGATTCTAGAAAATAAACGAGGCCTAGGAGACACATATATGAAAATCTGACAAACAGATAAATATTTAGATGGTAGTTGGCACTGGAATTTCCAATTGTTTGGGAAGTTTGACGTTCAAGGGATTAAACCATGGTCAAAAGTCCCCAGGTACTAAGTTGGGCACAGGACAAGGCCCATTCTCGGAAGCACAACAAAGGAGTTAAGACCAAACAAAATTCCATCGTATGGAATGAGACAAAATTGGAAATGGGAAAAAGGCTGGTGAGAACAGTGAAGAATAGTTATTTGGTAACAATGGGCATTCACTAATGGTCTCTATGGAAATCAGATCCAAGGTTTACTTATCAGTGAGGAAGATCTGGAGAAAAAAAAATCAGAAATTACACATTACAACTGGGCAACTAGTTCCCAGGTCTGCTGGTCTGTTCATTTCTGAGTCTATGGCAGTATATTTGTCAGGAGTTCTCTAGAAAATCAGAACCGGCAGTATACACACACACACACACACACGAGAGACAGAGAGAGACAGAGAGAAAGAGAGAGAGAAGAGAGACTGTTTCATTTTAAGAAATTGGTTTTCATGATTGTGGAGGCTTGGGAAGTCCAAAATCTGCAGGGTGGGCCAGCGGGCTGGAGGCCCAGTGAAAATTTACAGTTTAAGTCCCTCTTCTTCCAGAAAAGTCGGTCTTTTTTTTTTTTTTTTTTTTTTTTGTCAAGGCCTTCTTCAACTGATTGAGTGAGGCTTACCCATATTATGGAGGGCAGTCTGCTTTACCCAGGGTCTACTGACTTAATTGTTAATTTCATCCAAAAACCACCGTCACAGAAAAATCCAAAATAATGTTTGATCAAATATCTGGGTAACATATCCCAGCTGAGTTGGCATACAATATTTGCCATCATAGCCAGTGACTTAGACTTTAAGGGCATGCTAAATAAATAGTTAACTGGGACCAAGATTAACACTAGAATCCCTAAACACTGAAAAGATTATGATGTCTTTACCATACCTAATTGAAAAAACATAACATTAAATTATACTTTTTTGAAATAAATAATGTCTTACAAGATAAATAATATCTTACATAAATAATATCTGACTTTCCTAGTTATGTGTGTGTATGTTTCTGTGTATTCTCTATTTTTCTGGTTCCCTAAACACACTTTTAGTCTATTATATAATACAACATTTCTTACCTTATTTGCTTCAAAAATTGAGTAAGTTTCTGAGGCTACAAGACACAGACATTAATGGACACGGTTTTCATGAGCTGGGGCCAGGAGAATCTGAGAAATGCAGGAAGCAAAGGAGATGCGCGCACGCAGGTGTGTGTGTGTGCATGCGTGTGGGCATGTGTACTCACTAGTGATTTGAAAAATTGATGAGATTCTGAAATCAGAGATACCAAATTGGTATTGAGAAATATGAGGGCCTGACATAGGATATTGATATTGGGTGGCTCAGAAGAGAGTGGTAATTTTCTATCCCATTATCTGTTCTATCAGTTTCCTTTTTAGTAATAAACCACCTCGTTTTTAACTAGACTAATGGCTGCCCAGAATAAGGCCATTTTTCTCAGTCATTCTTGCTCTGTGGTGACTCAGTTTTTGCCAATGAGATTCAGGCAGAAGTGCTATGCAGCAGTTTCTTGGCAAGCAAGTTAGAAGATTGCTCGTACGTTCATCTGCCCCTGTATTTCCTGTGTTTTTCTTTTTCCTTCTGGCTTCGATGTAGACATGATAGTTTCATATGATGCAGCTATCCCGGATCCCAGCCACCTTTTTTCTCCGTGATTTGATAGACCTACAATAATAGCTGTTGCCTGAGATCTCAGGATTCTTTCTATTTAAGAACAAAATCAATTTCTGTTTTTAAAAATTATTTTTAAAATTTTTGTTGTTATATAAAATCTCATTTAACTGAAACAGATGATGCTGTCATTTTACACTATAAAGAACCAAAGTGTAACAAGTTCGGGGAGCCAGATGTTACATTGTGTTTTATAATTCTGAATCTAGTATGTGTGCTGGTCTAATATTAGTTTAATATTATCAATAATATTACTATTTCAGTTACTACTAAGCTACTCTACAAATGTAATGATGGTGATTATACCAAAACATATTGAAGTAGCCTCAAAAATAAGTGACAGCTTTTGGCTTCTCATGACAGATGGCAATTATGTTATTTCTTTGTCAAAAATTTAATTGTATAATTTCCTGAATCAACCTAGTACCATTTGTTGATAAATGTATCCTAGTAGTTTATAGTTCATAATTGTAATCTTTATCTAATTGTCCACAGCCTTCATTTTATAACTTTCCATTTTATATTTATTTATTTTAGATTCAAGAGATACATGCGCAGGTGTGTTACGTGGATATATTGTGCAATGCTGAGGTTTGGGCTTCTATTGATTCCATTAACCAAATAGTGAGTATTATAGTGCCCAATAGGTAGTTTTCAACTCTTGGTCCCTCTATCCCTCCTCCTTTTGAAGTCCCCAATGTCTATTATTCTCAACTTTATGTCCATGTGTACGTGTTGTTTACCTCCTAGTTATAAGTGAGAATATGTGATGTTTGATTTTCTGTTTCTGAGTTATTTCACTTAGGATAATGCCTCCAGCTCCATTCATATTGCTGCGAAGGACATAATTTTATTCTTTTTTATGGTTGTGTAGTATTCCATGATGTATATGCACCACATTTTCTTTATCCAATCCAACATTGAGGTGTACTTAAGTTGATTCTATGAATTTGCTAATGTGAGTAGAGCTGTGATAAACATACAAATGCAGGTGTCTTTGTGCTGGAACATTTTCTTTTCCTTTGGATGGATACCCAACGTTGGGATTGCTGGGTCAAATGATAGTTCTACCTTTAGTTCTTTGAGAAATCTCCATAGTGTTTTCCGTAGAGGTTGTACTAATTTACATTCCCACCAATGTAAATTAGTGGGATTACATTACACTTATAGACTGTCTATAAGTGTTCCTTCTTTGCCACATCCTTGCCAACATCTGATAATTTTTGACTTTTTAGTAATAGCCAGTTGACTGGTGTGAGATCGTATCTCATTGTGGTTTCAATTTGCATTTCCCAGATGATTTGTGATGTTGAGCATTTTTTAATATTGCTTATTTTTTGCTTGCGCATTTTGTCTTGAGAATTCTTTGTTCATATTTTTTGTCTACTTTTTGATTGGGTTATTTGCTTTTATCTTGTTGCTTTGCCCAAATTTCTTACAGATTCTGGATATTAGTCCTTTGATGGATGCATAGTTTGCAAATATTTTCTCGCATTCTGTAGGTCGTCTGTTTACCCTGTAAGTTATTATTATTTTTTCCTGTGGAGAAATTCTTTGGTTTAATTAAGTCTCAATTATCAATTTTTGTTTAAATTGCATTTACTTTTGAGCTCTTAGTAATAAATTCTTTGCCTAAACCAATGTCCAGAAGAATTTTTCCTAGTTTTTCTTCTAGAGTTTTGATAGTTTGAGGTCTTATATTTAAGTTTGCAATACATTTTGAGTGAATTTTTGTATATGGTGAGAGGTAGAGATCCAGTTTCATTGTTTTTCATATGGCTAGTTATTTTCCCCAGCACCATTCATTGAATAGCGTGCCCTTTCCTCACTGTTTATTTGTTGTGGCCATATTGCCCAAAGCAATATACCGATTCAATGCAATTCCTATCAAAATATCAACATCATTTTTCACAGAATTAGAATAAAAGCAATTCTAAAATTCATATGGAACAAAAAAAGGATGAATAGCCAAAGTAATCTTAAGCAAAAGTAACAAAGCTAGAGGCATAACATTATCTGGCTTCAAACTATGTTACCTGCTATGGCAATCAAAACAGCCTGGTACTGGTACAAAAAGAGACACATAGACTTATGGAACCGAATAGATAGCTGTCAAGTGAACTTTGGCCGTCAATTTTGAAAATCAAGCTAGTTTTAATTGTTGATAAATTTAGTTCCATGATTTATATTATACTAAAAATACAGATTTGCATTTATAAGGATGCCATTGAGTCTCTTGATAGTATATCAAGGTGTCTTGTATATTGCATATTATTTCATTTTAAAAGGTAAACAGAACAGTAGTTACCTCAAACCAGGCAAGGTAGTGGGATCTGGAGTAATAAAAAAAAAAAAAAATGAGCCTTTACTTCTCAGTTTCACACATCTAAGACTTAGCCTCAGCAACAGGCATATGCGGGCAGGATGCAAAATGTTGAAGTCTTATTTCTTTTGGGAAGAAAGCCATCTGGCTGGGAGTTTGGGAGAAAAGTTTTGGGCTATAGAATTTTGGAATGGAATTTCTATCTGATGATTTGAGAGGAGAGAGGGAAGAAGCAGTTTTGGTTCAAATACCACATATTCTCACATTTCTTTCCCAATTTTTATCTATCTTCTTGAATAGATATTTCTTCATTTGCAGTTTTCTCCTAGGACCATTTGCAGTGGCTTTAAATTATTGTTTTGAAAAATGTTTTTCATGATTTCACTGGTCAGTGGAGTCCCTCAATTTCTTATGCTGGAAATTAATTTGTGTGTGTGTGTTTTCTGGAGATTTGCTACTCACTCAATAATAAGTTCACTGATTGGAATTTCACCTGCTTCTATTGTGCTTGTTTTAGTAAAGGTTTTCCTCAGGTGTATTTTGTATTGTGTAAGTTGAGCTTGATTCCTCTCCCATATGCTGTTGATTGTCTTCACATATTTGGTAATTCTTCATTATTTGACATATTTTTTGGTGAGGGAGGGTCTCTGCTATATCTGCTTTTGCAGTCTTCTTGTGGGAGGTTTGTGGAGTACTTTTAGAAATGGTACTTGGAAAGAATAGCAAAAGGCCAGGATAGGCTTCTTGGATTTGTGTAGAATATTGGGTTGGGTGTTACATAGCTAAGCACCCCCTAATGTAGTGTTTTCAAGTAATCACCTTGTCATTTTCCTGTGGGCCTCTTGTATTACCTGTTTCTCCTGTCTTAGAGCAGATGTTCAATTTTTGTAGCAGCCATCTCTTGTGATTTTGTGTGCCATTTCTTTCCTTAATATGATCTTATCTCTTTTCTGACTTTTAAAGATTTATTATATTTCATGCTTTTCCTAGAGCTTCTATTCTTGTTTCTCAGCATGGTAATAGATTTATATCCCAAATATATTTTCTGACATTTCTAGAGACTTGTGTTGGGAATTTAAGCCTCCAAAGTGTACTCAGCCCATCTGAACCAGAATAAAATGTTCCTTTTAAATAGAATTTCTGTCTAGGGTATACTTGATTCTGGGTTCTGATAATAATTTACTTACGAAAAAATGCAATGGCATTATATGGTAGGAAATATGCAGAATTTGGAGTCAAACATACCTGTGTTTTGATGCTAACTCTAGTGCTTATAAGTCATGTTACTTTAAAGCTATTTAATATCTCTGAATGTTAATTTATGCTTTTGTAAAAATAAAGGTACTAATATGACTGGCATAAAGGTTGGCTGTGAGAGTAAAAACAAGTAGTGAATTTAAAGTGCCTAGAGTTTATTCAATGATCAATAGATAAAAATTGTTGCTGTCATATAGATTAAAACCTTGCCATTTATGCATTAATTTTCTTTAAATATCTGTAACTTACACATCAATAAAAGTCACGTTAAAATATTAGATGTTTAAATCTAAATGTATGATGAAATATGAACAAATATTTAAAGTATACAATTATCATATATACTGCTATGTAATTCTAGGTGCCTGCTTTCTCATTCATAAATAGGAATAAAGCACCCTGGCTGTTATTTTCATTCATCCACCCTGTCATTTCTAGAAAATGTTTGAAAAGGATAATGAAGAGAAAGGAAGGAATAATCCAGATTTATAAGTTTTTAGAAATGGCCAAATTTTAACTAAGAAATTAATTTCAGTTTATCTTTCTTAATTTCTAGGTATTCTGTTGTAAACTGGTTAATCCCATTTTTAAAATTGATTCATACCTTCCCGTAACCTGTAAACTTCACCTGAAAACTGGGTTATAAACAAATATAGCTTTTAAAATTTTAGAGAAGAAAATTGTAGCATGTTTTACTCACATTGAATCAAGAGAAAAGCCCGCTGGTAAAATAAGTTAGACAAAATATTAGAGATAAATCACCAGATTTTAAAGCACAAAGTGTGGAGGGTAATTGCTACTGGAGTTTTCTTAAAGATTCTTAAATTACATGCATAATTATCTAGCTTTGTTTCAAATTATTTGTGAATTGCCTTAAACCCCACATTAACATTTGGGATGGGTCATCTTAAACAATGGTAACCAAATAGGAAAATTTTTGTGCAATAAGATAACATGGAACAAGTAGAATCTTTACTAGAGGGTATTTGCTGTCCTGTTTGTTCTTTTTAACTTTTTTCATTAGTAAGACATTTGTGAATTCAGAAATTACTCTGCACTTCTATCTTTGTTGATTACGAAAACTTTATGACATTAATCATCACCAAGTAGGTCTCAATTTCTGAAGGAATTTTAAATAAAATGATTAAATGGGTTTATATTTCTAAAGGAAGCTCTAAGTTAAAGGGCTAATTCTTTCCAGATGTTTATAAAAAAACAAATGAAGTATCTTTCCTGAATAAGCCAAGTTGCCTGAGCTGATAACTTCAGATGATCAATTGCTGCTTTATATTCGACCATTACATCGCCACTAGAGATGTCTGTTTTTATCTTTGAACCACTCTATGGACCTTGGTATTCCATATTAATATACCTTCCAATTAAAGACATAGAAGGAAAACAACAAAAAAGAACCCTCTGTTTTATATTTGTCCAAATTGTTATGCAAAATTTCTAGAACCCAACCGTGTTGGTACCCTGATCTTGAACTCAGTCTCCAGAATTGTGAAAAAGAAGGTCCTGTTGTTTATAAGCTACCTAGTTTATGACATTTTGTTATAGCAGCCCAAATTAATTAAGATAAAAATTGGTACCTAGGAGTGGGTGTACTGCTGCAATAAATACCTAAAATGCGGAAGTGGCATTGGAACTTGGTAACAGATGGAGGCTTGGGAGTGTTTTGAGGTGCATGCTAGAAAAAGTCTACATTTCTCAATAGAGCATTAAAGGTGATTCTGGTGAGTACTCAGAAGAGGAGAGATGTATAGATAGCCTCAATCTTCTTAAACAATATCCAAGTGGTTTTTAACAGAATGTTGGTAAAAATATCGATGGTAAATGCTATTACAATGAGGTCTCCTATAGAAATAAAGGACATATTATGGAGGAAACGTAATGCTTATTATTAAGTGGCAAAGAATTTGGCTGACTTATGTTTGTGTCCTAGTGTTTTGTGGAAGTTACAACTTATGAGTGATGAAACAGGATGGTTAGCTAAAGAAATGTCTAAGCAAAATGCTAAAGGTGTACTGTGGCTTCTCTTGGTTGCTTATAGTGAACTACAGAAGACAGAAATGATTTACATATGGTATTTTTAATCAAAAGGGAAAAAAAGCTTCAAGCATTAACAACACCAAATTTTCATAAGGTTTTGGAGCACAAGGAACTGTCACTCTTTGCTGGTGGTAGTGCAAAACGGTAGAGACAGTTTAGCAGTCCCTTTCAAAACTAAACATAGTCTTATCATATGATCCAGCTATCACTTTTCTTGTTTTTAACTCGAATAAATTGAAAACACGTGCACACAAAAACCTGCCCACAGATGTTGAAAGTAGCTTAATGGATAAATAACCTGTGGTATACCCAGTCAGTGGGATACTATTCAGTGCCCAAAATAAATAAGCTATACAGTCATGAAAGGACATAGAGGAACCTTAAATGAATATTACTAAGTGAAAGAAGCCAATTAGAAAAGGCTATCTATTGTGTACGTCCAATGATATGATATTCTGGAAAACACAAAACTATGGAAGCAGTTAAAACAGTAATTGCCAGGGTTTGTGGAAGAAGGAGGGATAAATAGGCAGAAAACAGGATTTTTAGGGGAGTGAAATTATTCTGTGTAATACTACAATTGTAGATACAGGCCATTATACATTTTTCAAAACCTATCGTGTATGTAACACTAAGAATGAACCTTAATGTGATCTATGGCCTTGGGATGATAATGATGTATTGATGCAGGTTCATCAGTTATAAGAAATAGAGTATAATTGTAACCACTGTGGTGTGAGATGTTAAGAATAGAGCATTTGAGTACAGTGGTGTATATAGAAATTCTTTGTACTCTCCACTCCATTTTGCTGTGAAACTAAAACTACTCTAAAATAAAGTTGATTAATTAAAATATATATAAATAATGGATGGAAACTTTGCAAACTGGGTGGAATACTACAGATTATAGAAGATCAGTAAGCCTCAAATACAGTAAATACAATGAAAGCTATAACTAGATACATCAGAGCCAAGCTGTTGAAAACCATAGTTAATGAGAAACTATTGAAAGCATCCACAGAAAAATAAGACTTTAAAAGATTAAATGGTCCTGTACTTACCAAAGATTAAGGATAACCAGAAGCTAGTGGAAACTTCTTTAAAGTGCTGGGATTGGGGGAGGAGAAAATATGTCAATCCATCATTCTATATCAAGTATAAATATCCTTCAATGATAAAGATGTAATAAAATATTTTCAGATAAAGGAAAACAAAAAGAATTATTTTCTTAGAGATGCACTGTAAGAAGTGCTAAAGAAAGTTCTTCAGAGTAAAGGAAAACGATCCCAAAGAAAAAAAATAAGCAATATCAAAAATAGGAAATGTTTGAGTAAATATAAAATATTTTCTCTTAATTTATGTAAATCTATAGAACTCTTTAAACCATGACTATAACATTATTTTGTTGCGTTTTAAATTGATGTAGAAGTAAAACATATAACAATTTTAACAGGAGGGATGGTAAGGTAATGTATAAAAGTGACCTGTACAGTTGCTATTTTTCTTCATTTGTTGTGAAGTGCTAGAATAGTATCTCCAAACAGACTGTAAAAGATTAAGGATGTGCGTTGCTGTCCTTACAAAAACCATGGAGTATCTCATATAAAGAGATAGAAAAAAAAACCTTATTTTTAAGATAAAATCACAAATAGCTTGAAAATAAATGGATGGGAAATTATATACTATGAACAAAGTAAGCATAGGAAGAATAACATAGACATCACAAAAACTGACCATCAAGACAAATAGAATTTTAAAAGATAAATAGGGTCATTTTATTATGATAAAGGGGTCAATTTTTCAGGAAGACATCAATATTATAAATGTATATGTGACTGATATCAGGGCTATAAAACCCATGACCAAAAAAAAAAATCTTTTAGAATTTTGGAGGTCAGAAGTCTGGAGTCAGTTTGGCTGTGCCAAATATATATATACATATCTCCCCCACTTTCTGTTGGCTCTAAGGAAGAGTTCTTTTCCTTGCCTTTTCCAGCTTCCAAGGAATCTACAGCAGAGGCCATGAATATCCCTTGGTTTGCAACCCCTTTGCTGGACCTTTCAAATTTATCACTCCAATCTCTACTTCATTTGTCACATGTCTTTCTCTTTGAAACGGACTCCTCCTACATCCATCTTATAAGAGTGTTTGTTACTGCCTTAGGCCTACCTCAACAATCAAGGATAGATTTACCATCTCGAGATCTTTATCTTGCTTTTCTCTACAAAGCTCCATTTGCCCATAAGATAACATTCACAGGTTCTGAGGATCAGAACATGGACATCTATCAGGGAGAGGTGTTATTTAGTCTACTATAACACGGTAGGTATTACAATTTTGAATTCACTGTGAAAACCTTTTCCACAGTTTTTGGAATTCCAAAATTCCAAAGGAGATGCCTTTTTCTGCTTAACTATATCAAATATTCAAGAAGGAAAATAACCCCATCAACCTTACACAAACTTTTTAGAGAAAATAGAGGAAAGGAATCTCTACTCAATAAATTTTATGAGGCCAGCATAATCCCATTGTCAAAACCTGATAAAAGCATAAAAAAAGAATATTACAAACCAATGTCACTAATAAATATGGATATACATTTATATTTACAAAGGTATACATTTATATACATGTATATATACATGTATATTATTTTAGACATGTTTGTACACATATATGCATGTATATATTCTATACATATATTGTTTATATTACATGTATATTTTAATATAATTTTCTATTTATATTTATAAGTGTGCATTTATGTAAATATGTATTTATATTAAAATATCAATAATATTTTTATTTAAATATAATATATTTATGGTATACTCATTCAAATATTGAAATATAATAAATATACACGTTTTAATTTTGTATTATATATATACACACACACATATATGTTTTTTACATTTTAGCCATTCTAGATCATAGGTAGTGGTATCTTACTGTTATTTTAATTTCCAATTGCCTCATGAAAATGATGTTGACCATGTTTTTAAATGTTTGTTTGCAACATGTCTGTCTTCTGTGGTTAGGTGTCTGTTCAGATCTTTGGTCCATTGTTTAATTTTGTCCATTGTTTAATTGTGTTGGTCATTTCCTTATTGAGTTTTAGGAGTTCATTTTGAAGCCGCCATTGCAAAAGTGTAACAGAGAGTGAAAGAGATTTTACCTAACCAACTCCATACTGTTTCTAACCTCCAAGCTGTCCTTGCTCATTCCTGGGCTTGGCTGAACTGAGCTTTGGGAAGAACTTAGTTTATAGTTTCAAACAAAGATAGTAACAGCCCTTTCCCAAAGCAGACCTCCGTCTTGCCTGGGGATTAGGTTGCCTTTGTAGGGCTAACATTAGCCACAAGATTAGAAATTATGGTTTAGTAGTCATGCAGCTGGAGGCTACAAGATTCCGACCCTCCCTAAACTGCTCCTAAGATCAGTGTCTGAGATATTTTACAGATCCTGAACTTGATGGATCAGCTGGCACCATCCAGATGGATAAACTGGCTCATATGATCTTGTGGCCACCACCCAGAAACTGACTCAGCACAAGAGGACAGCTTCAATTCCCTATGATTCCGTCTCCAACCCAACTAATCAGTGCTCTCAACTCACTGGCCTTCCCCCACCCACCAAATTATCCTTAAAAACTCTGATTCTCAAATGAGACTGATTTGAGTAATAATAAAACTCTGGTCTCCTGCACAGCTGGCTCTGTGTGAGTTACTCTTTCTCTATTGCAATTCCCCTCTCTTGATAAATAGGCTCTGTCTAGGCCACGGGCAAGGTGAGCCCATTGGGCAGTTACAATTTTATATTTTGGATGTGTCTAAGATATGTGTTTTGTAAATATTTCATTCCAGTCTGTGGCTCATGATTTTTTTTTTCTTAAGAGGTCTTTCACAGTATAGAAGTATTTAATTATAATAAAGTCAAATTATTACTTTTTTCTTTCTCAAATAATGCTTTTGATTTTATGTGTAGAAACTCATCATCAAAGACAAGGTCACCTATATTTCCTGATATTTTATTTTAGAAGATTTGTAGTTTTACATTTTACATTTAGGCATATGATTCACTTTTTGAGCCAAAATACATGTAACATAAAATCTCACAACAGTGCCATTTAGTTCATTCAAAATGTTGTACAAACCTTGCCACTATCTACTTCTAGAACATTGCCATTACCCGCAAAACAAACACAATACGCATTCAGCATTTGAGCCCCATTCCTCCTGTCCTCCCTACCCCTCAGTATCTGACAATCACTATGTCTTTATGGATTTAACTATAATGGATATAAGATTTTTATAGGAATTACATTGAATCTGTAGATCTCGGGGAGTACTGACATCTTAAAAATATTAAGCCTTCCAAGCTATGAACATGAGATGATTTTATATTTATTTTTGTCTTTTTAAATTGTTTTCGGCCATGTTATGTGTTATTAGTATACACATTTTTTTCTCCCTCAGTTAAATTTATTGCTAAGCAATATATTCCTTTGGATGCTATTGTAAATTGAATTATCTAGATTTCCTATTTGTATTTTCGTTGTAAATCTGTAGAGAATGCTACAGATTTTGAATGTTGAGTTTGGACTCTGCAACTTTGTTGATTTTGTTTATTAACTCTTAGATTAGAAGAATTTAGTGCTAAAATTTATGAAATTAAATTAAATAAATTTTTGGTAACTACTTAAGACTATCTATATTTAGAATCATGTCATCTATGAATAGAGATAGCTTTACTTCCTCTTTCCTAATTTGAATGTCTTTGTTTATTTGTGTGCCGAATTGGTCTAAAACTTTCAGTACAATGTTAAAATTAGTGGCAAAAGCACGCATTCTTTCCTTAATCCTAACCTTAGGGAAAAAGATTATGCCTTTCATCTTTGAATATAATGTTAGTGGTAGAATTTTTATAAATGCAGTTTGCATATTGAGGAAGTACCCTTCTATTTCTGGTTTGTGGAGTGTTTTTATTATGGGAAAGTGTTAGATTTTGTCAGTTTATTTCAGTGTCAACTTAAATGAGCTTGTACTTTCTTTTTTATTATATTAATGTTGTTCACTACATTGATTTATTGTCGTACGTTGAACAACTCTAACATTCCTTCAACAAATCCAACTTGGTTATTACATAATTCATTTAATATGCTATTGGATTTCATTTGCTAATAATTGGCTGAAGATTATTTCATTGTTTAAATTTTTATTTCTGTGGGTACATAGTAGGTGTATATATTTACAGAGTACATGAGATATTTTGATACAGGCATACAATGCATAATTTATCACATCAACATGAACAGGGTATGCAGCACCTCATGACTTTATACCTTATTTGTGTTATAAACTATCCAGTTATACTCTTTTAGTTATTTTAAAATGTACAACAAATTGTTGACTACAGTTATCCTGTTCTGCTATCAAATAGTAGATCATATACATTCTAGTTAACTATAGTTTAAAATTTACCTTCTTTAAGAATTCTTAATTTTTATGTGTATATAGTAAGTATATATATTTATGGATTACAAGAGATATTTTGATACAGGCATGCAATACATAATAATCCCATCAGGGTAAATGAGATATCCATCACCTCCTGCATTTATCCTTTGTGTTACAAACAATCAAATTAAACCTTTTTAGTTATTTTACAATGTACAATTAAATTCTTTTTTACTATAGTCACCCTCTTGTGCTAGTAAATACTAGGTGTTATTTATTCTTTTTAACTATTTTCTGTACCAATTGACCATCCCCACTTGCCTTGCAACACCGTGTCCAATAGCCTTCACTTCCTCTTGTAAGCCACCCTGTCCAATACCCTTCGAATCCGTTTGTAAGCATCCTACTCTCTGTGTCTATGAGTTCAATTATTTTAATTTTTAGCTCCTACCAATAAATGAGAATACATGAAGTTTGTCTTTCTGTGCCTTTCTTATTTCATTTAACATAATGACCTCCATTTCCATATGTGTTGTTGGAAATGACAGGATCCCATTCTTTTCATGGCTGAATAGTACTCCATCGTGTATATGTACCACACTTTCCTTATTCATTCATTTGTTGATTAACATTTATGTTGCTTCCAAACCTTGGCTGTTGTGAAAAGTGCCGCAACAAACATGGGAGTGCAGATATCTCTTCAATATACTGATTTCCCTACTTTTGTGTATATGCCCAGTAGTGGGATTCCTGGATCACATGGAGACTCTATTTTTAGATTCTTGAGGAACCTCCAAAGTGTTCTCCATAGTGGTTGTACTAACTTACAGTCCTGTCAACAGTCTACAAGTGTTCCCTTTTCTCCACATCCTCACTGGCATTTGTTATTGCCTGTTCTTTTGATATAAGTCATTTTAACTGAGGTAAAGTGACATGTCATTGTAGCTTTGATTTTCGTTTCTCTGATGGTCAATGATGTTGAGCACTTTTCATATACTGGTTTGTCATTTGTATGTCTTCTTTTAAAAATGCCTATTCAAATCTTTTGCTTATTTTTTTTGTTGGATTATTAGATATATCCTATAGAGTCATTTGAGCTCCTTATATATTGTGGTTATTAATCAATTTTCCAATGGGCAGTTTGAAAATATGTTCTTCTATTCTGTGGGTTGTCACTTCACTTTTTGATTGTTTCCTTTGGTGTGCAGAAGCTTTTTTACTTGATGTGATTCCATGTGTCCATTTTCACTTTGGTTGCTTAAACTTGTGAGAGATCTCTCAAGAAACCTTTGTCCACTCCAATGTCCTGGAGAGTTTCCACAAAGTTTTCCTTCATTATTTTCATAGTTTGAGGTCATAGATTTAAGTCTTCGATTCATTTAGATTTGATTTTTATATATGGTGAGAGATATGGGTGAGTTTTATTCTTCTGCATATGGATATTCAGTTTTCCCAGCACCATTTATTGAAGAGACTGTCCTTTCTCCAATTTATGCTCTTAGCACCTTTATTGAAAATGAGTTCACTGTAGAAATGTAAATTTGTTTCTGGGTTTTCTATTCTTTTTCATTGGTTTGTGTGTCTGTTTTTATGCCAATACCATGCTGTTTTTGTTACTGTACCTCTGTAGTATAATTTGAAGTCGGGTAATGTGATTCTTCCAGTTTTGTTCCTTTTCTTAGGATACCTTTCACTCTTCTGGGTCTTTTGTAGATCAATATAAATTTTAGGATGTTTTTTCTATTTCTGTGAAAAATGTCACTGGTATTTTGATAGAGATTGCATTTTGTCTGTAGATTACTTTGGGTAGTATGGACATTTCAGCAATACTGTTTCTTCCAATCCATGAACATGGAATTTCTTTCCTTTTTTTTTTTTTTTTTTTGGTGTCCTCTTCAAATTCTTTCATCAGTAGTTTATAATTTTCATTGTAGAAATATTTCACTTCTTTGGTTAATTCCTAGGTGTTTCATTTCATTTGTGCCTGTTCTAAATGGAATTACATTTTTATTTCTTTTTCAGATTGTTCACTGTTGGCATATAGAGATGCTACTGATTTTTGTGTGTTGGTTTTGTATCTGCAAATTTACTGAACTTGTTTACAAGTTCTAATAACTTCTAGTAGAGGCTGAAGATTTTTTACATATAAAATTATATCATCTGCAAACCAAGATACTTTGACTTTTTCCTTTCCGATATGGATGCCCTTAATTTCTTTCTCTTATGTGCTTTGTCTTCCTAGGATTTCTAATACTATGTTGAATAACAGCAGTAAAAGCGGCCATTCGTGCGGAGTTCCTCATCTTAATGGAAAGGCTTTTATTTTCTCTCCTTTTAGTATGATATTAGCTATGGATCTGTTACATACGGATTTCATTGTGTTGAGGTATGCTACTTCTATATCCAGGTTTCTGAATTTGTTTTTTAATCATGAAAGGGTTTTTTTGTTGTTTTATTTATTTTTTTTTATTTTGCTTTTTTTTTTTGGAGGCAGGATCTGTCTCTGTCACCCAGCTGGAGTGCAGTGCCATGATCAAAACTCACTGCAACTTGCAACTTTCACCTCCCAGGCTCAAGCGATCATCCCACATAAGCCTCCTAAGTAGCTGGGTCTACAGGTGCTCACCATAATGCCTGGTTAATTTTTTGTATTTTTTGTAGAGATGGGGTTTTGCCATGTTGCCCAGAGTGGTCTCAAACTCTTGGGCTCAAGTTATCTGCCTAACTTGGCCTCTCAAAGTGATGGGATTATAGGCATGAGCCACTGTGCCCAGTCAGGATGTTGAATTCTATTAAATGCTTTTTCAGCATCAATTGAAATAATCATATGGTGTTTGTCCTTCATTCTGTTATTATCGTGTATCACATTAATTGATTGATTAGTATATTTGAGTTATTGAACCATCTTTGCATCCTTGAAATAAATTCCACTTGATCATGATGAGTGATCTTTTTAATGTATTTTTGAATTTGATATGCTATTATTTTGTTAAGTATTTCTACATCAATATTCATCAGAGAAATTGACATGTAATTTTTTTATGTGTCTTTGCCTGGTTTTTGTATCAGGATAACACTGGCCTTGTAGAATGAGTTTGGATGTATTCCCTCCTTCTCTGTTTTTCAGAATAGATTGAGTAGGATTGGTATTAGTTCTTTAAATGTTTGGTACAATTCAGCATTGAAGCCATCAGGCCATGGGCTTTTCCTTGCTGGGACACATTTTCTTACTACTCTAATCTCATTACTTGTTTGGTTCTGTTCAGGTTTTGAATTTCTTCATAGTTTGATCTTGGAAAAGTGTGTGTATGTAAAAATTTATTCATTTATTCTAGGTTTTCCAGTTAATTTGTGTAGAAATAGTCATGGTTCCCTTTAATTATCATTTCAATGTCTGTGGCAACAGTTGTAATGCCTCCTTTCTCATTATTTTATGTTATTTATTTGAGTCTTGTCTCCTTTTTTCTTAGTCTGGCTAAAGGTTTTTTGGTTTTGTTTATCTTCCAAATAAACCAAATTTTTGCTTCATTGATTCTATTTTTAATTTTAATTTTATTTATTTCTGCTCTGATTTTTATTATTTTCTTTCTTTTACTTATTTTGGCAGTGGTTTACTGTCACTTTTCTATTTCTTTAACATGCTTCATAAGGTTGTTTGTTTGAAATGTTTTTTACGATTTTGATGTGGGAGCTTATTTCTTTAAAATTTACTCTTTGTACTGCTTTCACTGTCTCCCATAGGTATTGGTATGTTGTGTTTCTCTTTTCATTGGTTATAAAATAATTTTTAATTTTTTTCTTAATTTAGTATGTATTATTATTTTAATTGATACACTGTTCGTTTAGGAGTATATTGTTTAATTTCCACATTATTCCCACAATTCCTCTTGTTATTGATTTCTAGTTTTATTCCATTGTCATCAGAAAAGATGCTTGATACAATTTTAATTTTTTGAATTTTTTAAGACTTGTTTTGTCACCTAATATATGGTCTATCCTTGAGTATGATTCATGTGCTGAGGAGAAAAATGTGTATTCTGTAGCCATTGGATGAATTATTCTGTAAATATATATTAGGTCCATGTGGTCTATATTGAAGATTAAATCTGATGTTTCTCTGTTGTTTTCCTGTCTGGAAGATCTCCCCAATGCTGAGAGTGAGGTGTTGAAGTCTCCAGCTGTTATTGTATTGGGTTCTATCTCTCTCTTTAGCTCTAATAATGTTTGCTTTACATATCTAGTTGCTCCAGTGTTAGGTATATATATATGTATATAGAAATCATTATATTATCTTGCTGAATTGACCTTTTTATGATCATATAATGAATTTCTTTATCTCTTCTTATAGTTTTTCTCTTACAACCTATTTTGTCTGATGTAAGTATACCTAATCTTGTTCTTTTTTTGGTTTTCATTTTCATGTAACATCTTTCTTTATTAATTTATATTTATTTTTTAGTTTGTGTGTGTCCTTATAGGTAAAATGTATTTCTTATAGGCAATAGATCATTGGATCTTAATTATTTTTAAAATTCATTTGGCCACTCTATGTATTCTCTATGTATTTGGATTGGAGAGTTTAGTCCATTGTCATTCAATATTATTATTATTGATAAGTAATAATAATATTGGTGTCGTATTGATAAGTAAACTCTCCAGTATTTATAGAGGAAATACATAAGCAAATAATTACAAAATAATTAGATCAATGATCTAATACCTATAAAAGCCATTTAGATTTCCTGAACTAAAAATAAATATAATTAATAATATTATGTAAGGCTGGGCTACAGGCTAAAACTCAGGACAGCAAGAAAAAAATATAAACAACCTGTCTATTTTTGCTTGTTTCTGGTTTGTTGTGGGCTCCCACTTTGCCTTCCTTCTTTCCTTCTTTCCTTCCTTCCTTCCTTCTGTCTTCCTTTTTGTGATGGTAATTTTCTCAGGCAGTACATTTTAATTTCTTACTTTTTATGTTTTATATATCTTTTGCATCTTTTTTGATTTGAGGTTACCATGAGGTTTGCAAGTACTATCATATAATACTTCATTTTAAACTTATGAAAATTTAACACTGGTTGCATAAACAAACATATAAACTGCCGACGAAGCTGAAAGAAGCAAAAAGAAGACTAATAAAAACTGTACACTTTAACTTCATCCCACTAATTTTTAACTTTTTGTGCTTCCTCTGTGTATCTTCTTGTACTGTGTATGTCCTGAAAAGTTGTTCTAGTTATTCTTTTTGATCAGTTCATATTTTAATCTTTCTACTGAAGATATGAGTGGTTTACACAATACAATTGCAGTGTTGTAATAGTCTGTGCTTTTCTGTGTACTTACTAGTACCAGTACGTTTTGTACTGGTTATTTCTTTTTGCTCAATAATGTCCTTTCCTTTCACATTGAAAAAATCTTAGCATTTCTTCTAAGACAGGTCTGGTGTGGATAAAATCCTTAAACTTTTGTTTGTCTGGGAAAGTCTTTATTTCTTCTTTACCTTTGAAGGATATTTTCACTGGATGTATTATTATTTTCAATGGATATATTTCACTGAATATATTATTTCACTGGATATATTCACTTATCAGCACTTTAAGTATGTCATGCTACTCTCTCTTGACCTGTAAAGTTTCCACTAAGAAGTTTTCTGACATACATATTGTAGCTGCATTGCATGTTATTTGTTTATTTTCCCTTACTGCTTTTAAAATCATTTCTTCATCCTTGACCTTTGAGAGCTGGATTCTTAAGTGTCTTTAGGTCTTCTTTTTGGGGGTTAAATCTGCTTTGTGTTCTATAACTTTTCTTCACTTGAATATTAATATCTTTCTCTTTAGTAAGGTCTCTGTTATTATCCCTTAAACTTTCTATCCCGATTTATCACTCTACCTCCTCTTTAAGGGCAATGACTTGTAGATTTGCCCTTTGGTGGCTACTTTCTAGATCTTGTAGGAATGCTTCTTCTTCTTCTTCTTCTTTTCACTTTTTATTCCCTTTTCTCCTCTGACTGTATATTTTCAAATAGCCTGTCTTCAAGCTTCATCCTTTCTGCTGTTAAGAGACTCTGATGCATTCTGCAGTATGTCAATTAAATATTTAAACTCTAGAATTTCTGCTCAATTATTTTTCATTTAATCCGTTTGCTAAATTTATCTGACAGGATTCTGAATTCCTTTTCCATATTATGTTAGATTTTTGTTTAGGTTCCTCAAAACAGTTATTTTGAATGCTGTGTCTGAAAGTTTACATATCTCAAATATCTCTGTCTGATATGGTTTACCTGTGTCCCCAACCAAATCTCATGTTGAATTGTAGTTCCCATAATTCCCATATCTTGTTGGGGGGAACATCATGGGATGTAATTGAATTATGGGGGTGGTTACCCTCATGTTGTTCTCATGATAGTGAATGAGTTCTCATGAGATCTGATGGTTTCATAAGGGACCCTTTCACCTTTTGCTCAGCACATATCCTTCCTGCCATCATGTGAAGAAGGACACGTTTGGTTCCCCTCCTGCCATGATTGTTAGTTTCCTCAGGCCTTCCCAGTCATGCAGAATTGTGAGTCAATTAAAACTCTTATCTTTATAAATTAACCAATCTTGGGTAGTTCTTTAGAGCAGCATGAGAACACACTACTACACTATCTTTCCAGGACTGGTAACTCATATACTATTTAGTTCTTTTGCTGAGGTAATGTTTTCCTAAATAGTCTTGATGCTTGTAGATGTTTGTTGGTATCTGGGCATTGAAGATTTGTATATGTATTGTACTCTTTGCCAGGTGAGGTGTCAGATCCCCAGCGATGGAAAGCAGTCAACTCACGGGTAGTAAAAAGAATGTATCGACAACACTACAGGTTTGAAAAGGAAAGTTTTATCAGATAGAAAGAACACTGCAGAAGACTTCAGCAGAGGACCTCAGCAAGAGAGAACTGAGTATACCATTGTGGATTTTTCCTTAGGGGGATTTATTAATTTTAAAGTAGGAGCTTAATGGTAACTTGGACTATATTAGCCATGTAGATGATGATAAATGACTACATTTGTAGGCATTTTGGTGCCTTAATATCAGCAAGAGCTACACGATGAGTTTTGACATGCATACATCCTAAAGATATATACAAATTCCAGTTACTTATAACTGTTTTGGGAAAGAAGCCTGGAACCAGATGCTTGCTTTAGATAATAAGGAAGTCTAGTTACATTGAAATTTTTTAGATAAGAAATTTTGCCTCTGGATGGGCTGCTAGATGGTCACAAAGTGATTTTTGCTCTCCTCATTTTCCCCCTGAAAAATATTTTGTTTAGAGTTTTGACCCTTTATGTTCCCCCATGCTCATGTCTACCTGCTGCCTGCTAGGGTCTCAAGAAAGGGAAAACAGCACAGTGAAGAGGGGCATTGCATTAGGTCATTTTATGCTGCTGATAAAGACATACCCGAAACTGGGAACAAAAAGAGGTTTAGCTGGACTTACAGTTCAGTATGGCTGAGGAGGCCTCAGAATCATGGGGGAAGGTGAAAGGCACTTCTTACATGGCAGCGGCAAGAGAAGAAATGAGGAAGAGGCAAAAGCAGAAACCCCTGAAAAACTCATCAGATCTTGTGAGACTTATTCACTATCACGAGAATAGCATGGGAAAGATTTGCCCCATGATTCAATTATTTTCCCCTGGATCCCTCCCACAACATGTGGGAATTCTGGGAGATACAATTCAAGTTGAGATTTGGGTGGGGACACAGTCAAACCATATCATTCCACCCCTGGCCCCTCCAAATCTCATGTCTTCACATTTCCAAACCAATCATGCCTTCCCAACAGTCCCCCAAAGTCTTAACTAATTTCAGCATTAACCCAGAAGTCCACAGTTCTGAGTCTCATCTGAGACAAGCCAAGTCCCTTCTATCTATGAGCCTGCAAAATCAAAAGCAAGCTAGTTACTTCCTAGATACAATGGGAGTACAGATATGGGGTAAATACAGACATTCCAAATGGGAGAAATTGGCCAAAACAAAGGGGTTACAGAGCCCATGCAAGTCTGAAATCCAGTAAGGCAGTCAACTTTTAAAGCTCCAAAATGATCTCCTTTGACTCTAGGTCATGCTGATGCAAAAGGTGGGTTCCCATGGTCTTGGGCAGCTCCACCCTTGTGGCTTTGCAGGGAATAGCCTCCTTCCTGGCTGCTTTCATGGGCTGGCATTGTCAGTGACTTTTCCAGGTGCACGGTGCAAGCTGTTGGTGGATCTACCATTCTGGAGTCTGGAGGATGATGGCCCTCTTCTCACAGCTCCACTAGGCAGTGCCCCCGTAGGGACTCTGTGTGGGTGCTCTGACCCCACATTTCCCTTCCGCACTGCCCTAGCAGGGGTTCTTCATGAAGACCACGTCCCTGCAGCAAACTTTTGCATGGGTATCCTGGCATTTCCATACATCTTCTGATATCTAAGCGTATGTTCCCAAACCTCAATTCTTGAGTTCTGTGCACCTGCAGGCTCAACACCATGTGGAAGCTGCCAAGGCTTGTGGCTTCCACCCTCTGAAGGCACAGCTTGAGCTCTATTTTGGCTCCTTTCAGACACGGCTGGAGTGGCTGGGACACAGGGCACCAAGTCCCTAGGCTGCATATAGCACGGGAACCCTGAGCCTCCCCCATGAAATCACTCTTTCCTCCTGGGTCTCCAGGCCTGTGATGTGAAGGGCTGCTGTGACGGTCTCTGACATGGTCTGGATACATTGTCCCCATGGTCTTGGGGATTAACATTAGGCTCCTTGCTACTTAGACAAATTTCTACAGCCAGCTTGAATTTCTCCTCAAAAATTAGGTTTTTCTTTTCTACTGCATCATCAGGCTGCAAATTTTCTGAACTTTAATGCTCTGTTTCCCTTTTAAAATGGAATGCTTTTAACAGCACCCATGTCGTCATTTGAATGCATTGCTGTTTAGAAATTCCTTCCACCAGATACCCTAAATCATCTCTCTCAAGTTCAAAGTTCCACAAATCTCTAGGGCAGGGGCAAAATGCCGCCAGTCTCTTTGCTAAAATATAAAAAGAGTCACCTTTGCTCTGGTTCCCAACAAGTTCCTCATCTCCATCTGAGACCACCTCCGTCTGGCCTTTTTGTTCATATCACTATCAGCAATTTTTTTTCAAAGCCATTCAACAAGTCTCTAGGAAGTTCCAAACTTTCCCACGTTTTCCCGTCTTCTTCTGAGCCCCTCAAACTGTTCCAACCTCTGCCTGATACCCAGATCCAAAGTCATTTCCACATTTTTGGGTATCTTTTCAGTGCCCCACTGCACTGGTACCAATTTGCTGTATTAGTTTTTATGCTGCTGATAAAGACCTACCAGAAACTGGCAGCAAAAACAATTTTAATTGGATTTGCAGTTCCACATAGCTGAGGGAGCCTCAGAATCATGGTGGGAGGCAAAAGGCACTTCTTACTTGACAGCGGCAAGAGAAAGACAAGAAAGAAGCAAAAGCGGAAACTCTTGATAAATCCATCTGATCTCCTAAGACTTATTCACTATCACCAGAATAGCATGGGAAAGATCAGAGCCCATGATTCAATTACCTCCCCCTGGCACCCTCCCATAGCATGTGGGGATTCTGGGCAATACAATTCAAGTTGAGTTTTGGTTGAGGACATAGCCAAACCATATTAGGCATCAAGTCTGGCTATTTTTCACTGAATGTGGGTGTGGAGGGGATAATTTGCATTTTTCCCCTTCTTACTCTGTCATGAAGGCAATGGAAGGTCATGAAAAACTTGTTCATGAGGGTAAGATTGGATTCCATCAAGAGGCCTCATATAAATAGAAGTTGCTGTTGCAGGCTGGTATTGTGATTGCATAATCACTTGTGGTAGAATTGTTGTAATCCGAAAGATATAAAGTTAATGAGAGCATTAAAAAGGCAGAGACCAAATATTAAAAGATGAAGAGAAATAAAGGTCCAAGGAACAGAAGAAGCCAAGTGATGTTTAGAAACCAATCAATAAAGGTTTTGGTCCAGTCTTGGTTACTCTGAAAAGTATGTGTAACTATTTGGCTTGTTTGAAAATTTCTCGGACATTGGTTTCTACTTCTCCAGACACATTAACATAGGTGCAATAGGTTTTATTGATGACAGCACAGACTCCTTGTTCAGTTAGGAGATAATTTAGTGCTCCTCTATAATAAAAAAAACTATTCCTGCAAGTGAGTCTAAAGATTTCTTTAGCTTTGATACACTTGAGCCAGTTTTTGCTAAGGTTGTTTCAAGGGAAGTGGTAAGTTCTCGTAGTGTGGTTTCATGGTATGTAAAGGGTTTAGATAAGGAGCTACAAGATTCCTGAGGCATTTTGGACCTCTCTTTTCCCTTTGGTTCACTCTATTTGGGGGGACTCCACCACAGATAGAGGATCTGCCTTTGCGTGGATGACCATTCCAGGAATGCCCTTGCTTGAGGGGTCAGCTCAAAGCTAATGTAAAGCAGAACTCACTTGTAACTTGGGATGTGGTGTTTGTGACAAAGTTCAATCCAAAATTGGGTTCACAACCAGTAGAGTGTGCCTGTGCACACAGGTTTATGGAGTGTTAAAGTGACAGTAGACTTGCCACCCTGACGGGCAATCATGAATTAACTCTTTTGTCTTAGCCTTCAGGTAACACCAAGAAACGGTCCTTGGCCAGAAACTGTCAACTGCTAAAGAGGACTTAAATTGGTTCACTGGCAGTACAAAAAAATAGAAAAGAATCCTGGCCATTCCCTCACCCCTAAGGGAAATGACAGACAGCTATCTCTTCTCTAGGACTTCAGGATCCCACTGAAGAGCTGCTTCAGCCAGGGACCTTGAGTTCCAAGGGGTAAGGAACCAGAGCATCGAGGGAAGCAGGGAGAAAAAGGAAGGGAGAAATTCCAGTAAAGTACCCATGCAAACCACCAAGATGCCGGGCGAGGTGTCAGAGCCCTGGCAATGAAAAGTGGTTGACTTATGGGTAGTAAGAAGAATTTACTGACAACAGCATTGGTTTGAAAAAGAAAGTTTTGTTAGAAAGAATGCTGCAGAAGAGTGCAGTTGGGCACCTCAGCAAGAGAGGACTGAGTGCACCACGGTCAGTTTTTACTTAGGGGTGTTTATGAATCTTAAAGCAAGAGCTTAAGGATAATTTGGACCATATTAGCCATGTAGGTCGTGATAAATGATTACATTTGTAGACATTTTTGTACCTTAATGTCCCTGTTCTAGAAATGGTCAATTACAAAGCACAACATAAGTCTGGAACACTGGAATTAAGTAGCAGAGATCAAAAGTAAGTACTAGTATAATTCATGTAATTCAGCGTTGCTTTGATTTATACATTATTTTTCCTTCTTCTACAATTCCTCTTTTAAAAAAAGTCTTGCTCTCATTGCATTTCCTCAGCCAGACACAAGATTCTTATGCTATTCTATCATTTCCTGTGAGCAACCAATACATATTAATTTTCTTCTTTTGTTGTTTAAATATTTATTAAGCATTATGCATGCCATATGTAGTGTACTAGATGCTGTTGGTATAAATAGCAGTTGCGATATATTCATTACATTACTTCCAATGTAAGCTTAACCTTTCTTCCTCTCTCCACTGCATCATCAATTTTTCTCTTCACTCGAACATTTTCACCAGTAATAAATATGATGTAAAATCGTCTATCTAAAAAAAAAAAAAAAAAAAAAAGAAATCTGGAAATCACATATCCCCCTAGCTGTCCTTCTATTTTTGTTGTTGTTGTTGTTGTTATTCCTTTTAGATAAAATCTCTTTAAAATTGTTAACCATATGTGTCTCCATTTCTCTCCTTTTGTCACCGTTGGACCATTTCCACTCAGGTTTTCTGTATGAAGATTTCACTGCACACTTCAATAATAAGGACCAGTTCTTTTTTTGTTGTTTTGTTTTGTTTTGTGTTTTTTGTTTGTTTGTTTTGCTTTTGTTTTTTGTTTGTTTGTTTTTTTTGTTTTTTGAGACGGAGTCTCGCTCTGTCTCCAGGCTAGAGTGCAGTGGCGCGATCTCGGCTCACTGCAAACCCCCCCTCCCGGGTTCAAGTGATTCTCCCGCCTCAGCCTCCGGAGTAGCTGAGATTACAGATGTCCACCACTACGCAATAAGGACCAGTTTTAAAAATTCGTCTTACAAGCACAGTCACTCTCTTTTTGAAAGTTTTACTTCATTTGGCTTTCAGGAGCCCACATCCTGGCTTGCCTTCTGTCTCATTAGCCACTCCTCAGTCAACTGTGTGAATCAAAACCATTTTCCTAGGTGATCGTATTTAGTTTTATCTTTGCGGGTTTTTTTTTGTTTTTTTTTGTTTTTTTTTTTTTTTTTTTTTTTTTTTTTTTTTGAGATGGGGTCTCACTCTGTCACCAGGCTGGAGTGCAGTGAGGTGATCTCGCTCACTGCAACCTCTGCCTCCCGGGTTCAAGTGATTCTCCTGCCTCAGCTTCCTGAGTAGGGGGACTACAGGCACGCACCACCACGCCCAGTGAATTTTTGTGTTTTTAGTAGAGATGGGGTTTCACCATGTTGGCCAGGATGGTCTCGATCCCTTGACCTTGTGATCCACCTGCCTTGGTCTCACAAAGTGCTGGGATTACAGGTGTGAGCCACCGCGCCCAGCCTCTGGTTTTTATTTATTTAGTTTTTATATCAGTTGGTTGTGGTACGGTATAATTTACATACAATAAAATACACAGACTGTAAGAACACAGTTAGATAAACTTTGAGAAACATATAAATACCTGTAACCACTACCCCAGTAAAGATACAGAATATTCCCATCACCACAAAAGTTCTTTCATGCCACTTCACAGTCTGATACACTTATCCTTCTGAGAACAATCTCGTGTGACTTCTACCGTACCTTAGTTTTGAACATTCTAAAAATTCATATAAAGGGAACGATGTACATGAGCTTTTTTCTTGCTTGTCTCACCTCTCTAAAGATAACAGTTCTGTTTGTATGCTTCAGCAGTTCATTCCTTTGGTTAAATACGTAGGATGGGAATTGTTGCACCATATGGTAAGTGAACGTTTAAAGTGTATAAGAAATTGCCTTTTTTTCCCCCAAGTCACAAACCATTTCACATTACCACCAGCAAAGCAGGAGAGTTCCGCTTGTTCCACATTCTCCCCAACACTTGGTATTGTTGCTGTTGTTGTTTTTAATCTTAGGCATTCTACTGGGTTTGGGGTTATCACATTGTAGTTTTTATTTTCATTTTGCTAATGATTAATAACACTGAACATATTATCATGGTTTATTTGCTATTTTTATATACACTTTTATGAGGAGTGTGCTCACATTATTTGGCCATGCTTTTTTAAGTTAGTTATTTTTCTTCTTATGTCTATATTTCAGTATCTATCTATCTGTGTGTATGTATGTATATATATATAAGTATACATACTATATATTGATATATATATTATATATGGGTTTATGTATCTACCCTTGTATGTATATAAATACATACACATTAATATATATTATTATATAATTAGTATTACACTTATAGATACACTAATACTTATGGCATATACTTATAATTTTTGTACTCTATGTATGTTACTACATGTAGTGTGTGTAATATGCATACATGTATGTGTGTGTTTATGTGTGTGTGTGTGTGTGTATATATATATATATATATATATGATGGTACCAATGATCAGAAAATATGTGTACTCTCTTGACCTCTCATTTCTATTTCTGTCTACAAGTCTGTTGAATATGTCTTTATCTTCACTTCTTTGTTACTATAGTAGGCTGAATATGGCTATGCTTTAGCTCTTAACATTAAAGTATACCTGTTTTATCCCCCAAATTGTTACCTATTAACCAAAAAACATTTATTGACTGACTAATCTTCCTTTTCCTATCTGAAGTACAAACAATATCAACTCCTATATTGTAATGTCTGCCTGGTTAAATATATGGACTCTCTATTCCAATCTACTTATTTGTTGATAATGGTATACTACCTCACTGCTTAATTTCTGTAGTGCTAATAATATGTAGCAGATAAATATCTTCTCAATTATTTTATTTTAAAGGTATATTCTGGATAGTCTCACAAACTTGTTTTTTTTTAAGTTAGTTTCAGAATTATTTTATCAAACACTCCTAGTGCAAACACTCTAAAATGAACAGACATGAAAGAAAGAAGCAAGTTTGTATTGTGATTGAGTATGATCTACAAAATCATCTAGGGAGAATTCAAGTCTTTGCAATATTGACTGTATCAAAGAACAATCTATGATTGACAAAAATGTGTGTAGTGCCCTTTAAGCCCTCCAAATTCTGCATTTAAAACACAAGAATTTATGGACAAATAGATTACAGCCAAAATTACACAAATTTCTGTCTTCTGCTAAAAATAAATTAAATAAATAAAAAAATATATATATATATATAAATCACTGATAAACCTACTTAATGTACAATTAGTAGGTAACAGCTAGCTGTTCTCCTTCATCCCGGGGTTAACAACTACTTTTCTCCACTCCTTCATTCACTGTTACTCTTCCTCATAACCAAACAACGTCACTTCTTGTTACATCACATCCTAACTCACTTTCCTGGTATTTTAAATTAGAAAGTGGAAAACACCATGTAGGTAATTTTTTACTCAAGAGAACACCGTGGCCATTTTATTATAGAGTGTATTATTAAGTGTATAGCTTGAAGGAATGGTCATGGGAATCTAAATTTCATATTCACAATACTCCCAAACAGAAAAGAATATTTTACCAGGGAAATATTAGTTAATTCTAGAATTGCTCCCATTGCGGGAGGAGATTGCAGATGGAGGTGTTGTATGCGACTGTTTTACATGGATTCTTCACTCTGGTAGCAGATGTTGAAGAAGCTCTGTGAATGTCTGTCTCTATGTCCCAGGTAGACCTTCAGTTTCTTCCATCTCTCTGTCAACTAAATGCAGTTTGCTCAATCTTACAGTCTTTAGTTACTGCCCCATTGCTTCCTATTGGCTTCTTTACTTCACTGTTTGAGTTAGCTGGTCCTCCATGCCTGCTTTGCCGTGGAATGTTGTCCTTCAGATATTTTTTAGCTTCATGTTAATAGTATCAAGCCTCTGATAATAGTAGTAAGTGCAAGTAACATTTATTAAGCTCTTAGCTTATATAACTGAATTCTGATTTTGACATCCCGTGGTAGGTACTACCATGACCTCAATTTCACAAAAAGAAATAGAGGTTTACATAGATTAAGGCACTGCCCCATTTTGACAGGTTGTCAATTGACAGAGTGGGAGACTGTAAACAGGTCTATTTAACCTGAGTCTTTCATTATCGTAACCACAACTCATTGACATCTAATATAGGCTTATCCCATTCTCCTACATGCTCTTGCTTTTAGCTCTTAAAGCTTCAGCCCAGTTTGCAGTTCTGTGCCTTTGACTACTTCCTATCTCCACTTGTTTAAGATGGGCATTCAAAATAGTACTTTTCAAGCAATTTGACAATGAGACAAAGAAGGGAGTATGGTGGTGGCTGGAGGAGGAAGTGGAGTTCAGAATAATTTTCTTTAAATGGTGGAGATTTGAATATGATTCCAAGTTGCAAAAAAGATGCCAGGATTCAGCAAGAGAGATTGAAGATACAAGAAAAATGCTCTTCTGACTTTGTTTTCCTGTTTATGTTAACAGTCAAAAGTGAGAAAACAGAGGGAAAATGAGGCAATTAACAAAGATACAAGTAAGTATTTCCTGTAGCCAAAGGATATAAGTTCCTATATTGCAAAGGGTCGTCAAATGCATAGCAAAAGGAAGGGTCATGGCTGACACTATGAGGCATCATCAAAAGATTTTAAGATACTAAGGATAAAGAGGAAATCTTAAAAGCTTTCCTTAGCAGTCAGGATGCTTCGGGCTGAAAACAAACAAAAAAAAAAGAAAAGAAAATTCTCACTCAAACTTGCTTAAATAATGATCAAATTTATTATCTTACTAAGTAAACAACATTATAGAAGTAGGGTAGGTTCCAGTAATTGAATGATTAGTAGCTCAGTTGAGGTCATCAAGGACCCTGATTCTATCTGCTCCTTAATTCTTCCTGTGATTCTCCCTAAGTCTGCTTTCCTTAGTGTTCACAAGATAGCTGCAGGTGACAATGAGGGCTACAATATTTATAGTTCACATACAAAAGAAGAGTGACAGCCCCCTCCTTCACCAATATGCACGTGTACTTTCCTTCAGTCTGAGAGGGTAATTTATGGCACACACCCTCTTATGCTGTTTGGCTTAAACTAATCAGGATGCCCCTATAAAAATGTGGATGGAATAAATATTCAAACAAATTTGGGGTGAATGAATGTTGGATAGATAATAAAAATGTCTCACAATTTCAGGTGATAAAAACCAGATCATATGAAAAAAAAATAGGATCTGAAGGGTGTTGTATTTCTTAACAGCAGCAGGGGAAGATAAAACAAACTGGAATAAAACTTTCAAAATGCTTAAGAAAAATAACGCCTCATGTAAAATTCTATCCTTATTCTATTCTGATGTATTAAACATGAGGTAACATTAAATTCTCGATATTTGAAGTCTCAAAAAGTTACCTGCTAAGTATAATTTTTATAAATTTATCTGAGAATGTGCTCCACCAAAGTCACTGATACACCAAGAACAAAGGAGAAATGAGATCCAAGACACAGTGAATCCAATTGAACTAACACAAAATCAAAATGAAAATCCAGGATAGCCACTGTACAATAGGCCTAGAGAGTAACCAGTCCAAATTGGAAGAGGAGACTATAAGGCTCTAGAAAGGAGGGCTCTATAAAAATAAAATAAAATCTTCCAAATGTCACGAACCTCTCCTAGTGTGGTGTGAGTAAAGCAGCAGGATAAAAGGCCAGGAGTAATCCTAATAGGGCTCCGTTCACTTAGAAGCAACAGGGGTGAGAAATAGGCAATCTATAAGCTATTTAATCAGAAATTTGTACTCATCTTGGGAAGATGGCAGGGTGTGGGTGACAAATGAGAGTGAAGAGTATTAAGGGAGCTAAATTTTGTAGCTCCCTTAAATTTCATAATGATAAAACAATAGAAAATGTGCAAACATATTGTTTAGCGCTATGGTGAGTTGAATACCAAATAAAATAGCAAAATGGGTTGAATGTAGAAATGTGTGAGATTGTACAGTGGGAAGTGATGGGATAGAGAGCTAGTAATTTTTGTTAAGCACCTTCCAGTAATGTGTATTTATTTTGGATAATTCAAAACATATGTATGTATTATGTTATTCAAACATTAAAGATATTTTAAAATCCTTGTCAGAAACATGACCTTGGTATATGAAAATATTGCCCAAGTATAGCTCTACTTTAAAATCTAAGAGGTAAAATTCAAGTATTGTTCTGAAAATTTAAGAGCATCATTACTTCTGGACAAGCAAGAGAAGTCCAAACTTAATTCAAACCTATGGTTATTGTTACCCAGACTTGCAGCCTGCTATACTTTGTTTGGATTTCACCTAAATATAAAACTGTGGAATTAACACATGCTCTCATATCTTCATAAATGTTTGTTTACCTTTATATCCAACATGGGCAACATATTTTATTTTTAAATTCTTTATTATGAAACTTATATATAAAAGTAGTTGGTTAGTTCATTAAATTAGTTTGTTAGTTTATTAAACTAGTTTAATAAAATTCCATAAACTCTTCTTGCATCTTCTTCACCAATTTTATTTCATGTGTGCCCCCTCATTGGCTTAGTTAAAGCAAATACATGTTTAATTCATCCTTAAATTAAAACCTTAATGTTTTCTGTCTGTGGTGTCCAAAGAGAGTAGCCAATTTTAAAAATATGATTATTGCTATATAGGTAGAATTGTATCTTATAGCATCGTAATTAAAATTTGTTTATAAAATGATTTTACACGGTGACAAGCTAAATTTAGTACTTCAATGATCTATTTGGTTCATTTGTTTAAATGAAAAATGCCAGTATCAGTGACCAAGACATTAATTAAGTATTTTTCTTTTTGATATAACTATATAAACATATAATTCAAAGTTTTTATTTTTATTATTTTTTTTAGTTTATCAGTTTCAAATACTCATGTATCTGATTGTCAATGCTGGAGAGCTGGGGCCAGGGCAGTAGTTGATGAATATCACCTGTCTCCTGCAGCAAAGCATTCCCAGAAGCAGGGAGGAGTGAGGAGAAAAGGCAATGCACCTGGAGCTGGGGAATGAGGACCCGTTCTTACTGATGGCCCTCAGAGCAGGTTTTTGCATTGGAGAGATAAAACCACGGTTTTTGGGGTGTTAACTTTGGTGGCTGATGCATTCTGTGATTGATTCGGCTATTCCAACTGGTATTAATTTTAAACATATTAATTGCAAAATCTCATTAATTGTGATTTGATTTCTATATTTACAATACTAAAAACGAGGCTTTAGCCAGGAGAAAACAATTGGCAGTACTCAGTTGAAAGTGCTTGATTGTTAATATATATCAGCCGTGGTTCTCTAGCGTCCTCAGTGTTGTTCAGTCTTGCTCTTTTTGGCAACTACTGAATGCTTGAAAATTGCTCTCCTGTACTCCCACTCTGCACTGTAGAAGAGAAAGAGAGGAGAGGAGAGGAGAAAGAAAGACAGAAGAGAGAAACATGGGCATGGATGATACATAAGGTAGTTGTAAACTGTGCTCAGCTTTGATATAACTAGATAAATTCTCCTGATTAAAAAATATATAAGGTATTTTGCCTTTTTTTCAAATTTCAAATAAATGGGTTTGTATAGAATGTAGTCTGTTGCCCGGAATTTTCATTTAGCATAATGCATTTGAGATTTATCCATGTTGCTGTATATTCTTTTTATTGCTGGGTAGTATTCCATTGTGTAGATAAACCAGTTTGTTTATCCATTAACCTTTGATGAATACTTGGGTTTTTTTCAATATGAGCCTCTTATAAATAAACCTTCTGTTATCAGGTCTTTGTGTGGTCACACAGTTGTTTTTTTGTTTTTAAATAAGATATTAGTATTGTAATTGTGTTTAATAAACTGTTCAGTACTTCTACATGTCTACCAAAAGTACATGACATTTTTAGTTGCTTCTTTTAAAATACTTGGTATGTTTGGGCTTTTTTATTTTATCAATTTAATGTGTGTGTATTATAACCTCATTGTGATTTTAAATTATATTTTCCTCAGTAACTAATAATGCTGAGCATCTTTTAATGTATTTAATGGTCATTCATATATCTTCTCGAGAAATGTCTGTCAAAATTGTATGCTCATTTAGAAAAAGCAGGATGATTGTCTTGTTGAGCTTTGAAAGGTGTTTGCATATTATGAATACAAGTTCGTTATTAGACATAAATTTTACAAACATTTTTTCCAGTCTTTTTCATTGTCTTAGCTTTTGGAGAGCAAAAAAAAAAAATTAATGGGATGAAGTATAACTTATTTCTTGTTTGATAGCTTATGAATTTGTTTTAGGGGTTTTTTAAAAATATATGCCATTCATTTATTCTGAATCTTATATTGACAGATAATTCCAGAAGATTTCAGCATAGCAGATAAAATACAGCAAATCCTAACCAGCACAGGTTTTAGTGATAAATGGGCCCATTCCATAGACACAGATGATTTCATCAGGTAATTACATTTTTGTGTTCGTAAGCGTTTACATGTCTTTACTGTGACACCTTCAGATTAGAGATTTTAAAGGCTTTTAAGCGGTATAAGGTGCTACCTGGGATAGTTATTGCATAGCACTTTCATGGCATGGAATAGTGTTTGGTGTAGAAGATGAAGGCTAGTTAGCTGCAGCAGAATGAACATTTCTTTAAGAACAGTAGTAAAGAACACTCCAGGCCAGAATATTGCCTCTGTGTTAATGTGGTGTGCATGTTTCTCCCCTCCTGCTCCCTCCCCAACTCTCCTTCACAGTCTTAGTATTAATAGCTTATCCCTCCAAAATAGTCCATAAGGTAGAAAAATCATAATACATGTAGCTGGATCTGATTTTTAAAATTTGCTTATTGGGAATAGCTGTTGTTAAATCAATCTTAAGCATACAATAATGTCAGTTAGAATCCTACCTGGCTATCCTTTTAGTAATAATATAGTTAGTTTTGTAACCCAAGGCAAGTTCTACACTTCTCAAGTAAAAAGATGTCTTAATTATCTAGGTAATTTAGAACAAAATTTGTTTTGCTTGAATTGAACAAGTAAGTCTTATGAAAATAGAATAAGGCTTCAATTAATTACCCAGGTAATTACCTGTAGTTACTGTTTTTAATCATTAACATGTTAACTTTCAGAAGTTCTTGCTTATTTAGCCAATTCACTTTTAAAGCTTCCATGTTCTAGAGGCTGAATAAAATATGAAGGTAGATTGTTATAAAAGTCATTGGTTTGACCTTTTCTAAGCTGAAAACACAGTTGTATATGGAGTTATATTTTACTGACTGGCTAGCATTACTACTGAGTCTTTTTAAATGTTAATCCTAGGCATTGAATACTATTCATAAGTACCTACTTTGCTTTCTTAGACAATTTATCTGGACCTGTTTCTATAGGCTAGTCTAAAAATAACAAAAGGCCTAAATAGAAATATTTTACTTTTCCTTCATTTTCACTAAATTTCCTCAAAGTTATTGAGCATGTGCAGCTTACTAACTAGAATCTAATAAGTACATAGGTATCTACAGAGAGAAATGATGTGTGTTTCATTTGAATGTAAATAACAGCTCAAGAGAGGAAGTATGGGAATGTAAGATTGGTCATTCATCTGACTTCTGCCAATTCCAAACAGCTTCTTGTTCAGTTACCATGTTGAAATGAAACAAGTGCCAGTGAGTTTTAGATTTTCAGTTGAGTCTGTATAATCCATGATGAATTAATTTTGCATATGGTGTGAGGTAAAAATTTCAATCAGGTTATTTGCATTTCCATATACATTTTAGAAATAGTTTATTAATATTCTAAATTAAACTCGAGGTGAAACAAGATGGCAGAATAGCAGGCTCCATCAGTCATCCCCATGCCCACAAGGAAACGAAGTTAACAACTATCTACACAGAAAAAAAAAAAAAGCACCTTCATTAGAACCAAAAATCTGATAAGCACTCATAGTATCTGGTTTTAACTTTATATCACTGAAGAGGGAGAAAAAGCAGTCCAAAATCCCAGATGTCACCTCTGCCAACATTCAGGAGTTGTGGAATGGTGCAGAGTGTCTCTGGGTACTGAGGAAGGGAGAACACAGCAATTGTGAGGCATTGAACTTAGTGCTGTTCTGTTAGAGTTGAAAGAAAAACCAAACCAAACAGCTGATCCACCCACAGAGGAAGTATTTAAATGAGCCCTAGTCAGAGAGGAATCACCTCCCCCAGGGATCTGAACCTGAGTGCTTACAAGCTTCACCACAGAAGGTTACAGTGCTCTGTGTCTCCAATTAAATTTGAAAGTCAGTCTAGACCATGAAGGCTGCAACACTTAGGAAAGTAATAGTGCTGAACTAGGCCCAGAGAGAGTGAGCTGGGAGGGTATAAGACATACTAAGACACAAGCAGGGGCACCAAAGGGAGTGCTGCCATTACACCTCCCCTAAATGCAGGCTGCACAGTGTTTCCAGAAAACGTCTATACACTTGCATAACAAGTAAATATACAAGCATGTTCCTTGCTGTTACGGGAAGTCAAGGACCCCGAATGGAGGGATCGGCTGGAGCCGCCACAGAGGAAACATAAATTGTGAAGATTTCATGGACATTTATCACTTCCCTAATAATACTCTTATAATTTCTTACGCCCGTCTTACTTTAATCTCTTAATCCTGTTATCTTCGTAAGCTGAGGATGTACATCACCTCAGGTCCACTGTGATGATTGCGTTAACTGTACAAATTAACTGTAAAATGTGTGTTTGAACAATATGAAATCAGTGCACCTTGAAAAAGAATAACAGCGATTTTAGGGAACAAGGGAAGACAACCATAAGGTCTCACTGCCTGTGGGGTAGGGCAAAAAGAGCCATATTTTTCTTCTTGCAGAGAGCCCGTAAACAGATGTGCAAGTAGAAGAGATATCACTAAATTCTTTTCCTAGCAAGGAATATAATATTAAGACCCTAGGAAAAGAATTGTATTCCTGGAAGGAGGTCTATAAATAGCTGCTCTGGGAGTGTCTGTCTTATGCAGCTGAGATAAGGACTGAAATATGCCCTGGTCTCCTGCAGTACCCTCAGGCTTATTGGGGTAGGGGAAAAAATGCTCCCTGGTAAATTTGAGGTCAGACCGGTTCTCTGCTCTCGAACCCTGTTTTCTGTTGTTTAAGATTTTTATCAAGACAATATGTGCACAGATGAACATACACCCTTATCAGGAGTTTTTTATTTTGCCCTTTGCTTGTGATCTTTGCTTTGCCCTTTGCCTTGGCCTCAGAATCTTTATTGGCCTCAGAAGCATGTGATCTTTGTTCTCCTTTTTGCCCTTTGAAGCCTGTGATCTTTGTGACCTGCTACCTGTTCATACATCCTCTCCCCTTTTGAAATCCTTAATAAAACTTGCTGGTTTTGCAGCTCAGGTGGGCATCACAGACCTACTGATATGTGATGTCACCCCCAGCAGCCCAGCTGTAAAATTCCTCTCTTCGTACTCTTTCTTTTGATTTCTCAGACTGGTCGACACTTAGGGAAAATAGAACCTATGTTGAAATATTGGGGGCGGGTTCCCCCTATACCTTGCAGCATTGTTTATGATAATATTGGAAACAACCCAAATAGCCATAAACTAGTGACTAACATGTTATATTCATAGAATGCAAGAATATATAGTCCTTACAACATTTATTGTGTCAAGAAAATATTTACCTTTCATTCCAGCTTATTCAATTGTGACAGTTTATTTTATAAATTGTCAATATTTTAGGCAAAATTTTAAGATTTGTTGACATTGCTATGTGAATGTCAGATTTGTTGACATTGCTACATGAATTATTTCAATCAATGAGAGAGTAAAGAAAACAGTCAGGAGTATTTAAAAGTTGTTTGAGCATCTTTATAAACGTCTGTTCCTGTCATGAAAAACTTCAGTTTGTCCAACTCAAGTAAGCTCTCCTTTTAAAAGGTCCCTGGATGCAAAAAAAGATAAAAGTGTTAAATCTTTAAGAAAATTGATTTGTTTGAATAAGTAAATTTAACTTGAATTCTCAGTACTCCAAAGGTTCTATTGTTGCAATTTTCTTTTGTGACACCAGAAATTCTCTCATATAATGCTGCCTGGTAAAGTCAGAAGAGGCTTACTTTAAATGTCCTTGTAGTATTAGAAATGTGTGCTATTAATCATGAAAGTCAAGAAAAATGGCAGAAAGAATATGAACATATTTGAGAAACTAGAAAGACTCAAAGTTTAAGTCCTGTGGTAAGTTACTGGTGTCTGAAAATTAAATTGCTCACTCCTTAGTAAGTTAAATTATTTTTTCGGTACACATAAGTCTATAGTCAAAATTCAATTTGTTTCTGCTAAGTTAATTTTTTGATAGAAGAAGTATGTTGATCAGAAGGAACTAGTATGATGAGTGAAAAAAATCAATGAACCTGCGATCAGAAGATTTACAACTAAGTGTCAACTATACCTCTTACTCTGTGACCTTGTACAATTTAATCTCTCTGAGCCTTATTTTTGTCATCTACAAAGCAATGATACTTCTACTTCCTAAGTTTGACAGCATATAGTACAGGAACTCATATATTATTGTATCTAAATATAATCCAAGGAGGAATTAAAAACAATATTAAAAAAAGGTCTACTGGGAATTTCTCAGTTCAACCTCAACAAAAAACATTTAGTCATTTTTCTTAGAGTTATTTCTTAGTTACCACTGCAGAATTAGATGGAATAAAGTTTGGCTAGTGTTACTCTGGATGTAATGGTGCCAAGGTGGTTCTGACATGCTTAAAACAGTGTATTTCTCAGAAAGCACACAACAGTTTGTGTTTTTGTTTTTCCCCAAACGTGAACAATATATGGATCACACTGAAAGAAAAATATTTCCAGGTGTTGACTTATTTTTATTTTAATGGCTAGTTAAGTATTTACAATCATAAAGCTAAGAATAAACTCATCCTCATAGCTCTTATACACCTATAAAATTGAAACATTTTTAAAAATAAAAACATATTTATGTAAGCAATAAAATTCAAATTCACAATACTAATTTCATATGAAAGATGATGTTTTTTAACAAATCTCTCCTCAATATGAGCATGGTAATGACTATTGCTATTGTGCAAGTTCTTTCAAGAATTCAACATACCTATACCACCTTGTTTCTCGGGCTAACTCAATTTAAGAGATACTGCTTTAAATTGTTGCTACATTTTTGGAACCCAACTGTTGCGTTCCACACTGCCACAGGTCACTGGTTCCCTGGAATCGTCCATTATCTTTTCTAGGAAATTTTCTAAATGGACAGATGCAATAGGGATGCTTTTAAGAATTCCTCACCACACTGATATTCCTGAAGCATCCGTAAGCTATGGTTTCCTGTGCACAAAAACCTGTGATTTGGGGCCTTGCCTGCAGTATGTTAGACATATTATATATATTCAGTGTTTCCTCTAATCCATCCTGTTAAAGCGAACTGAATATGTCCTGAGAAAGACTCTGTACTTCTATATTTGAGTCCTTGTGGACGAACTGCAACCTAACTTAATAGGCAGACAGAATTGAAAACCTAACGTAGGAGTATGCACCTGTAACAATAGCTAAGTCCTGGCCAGTCCCAGCGGCCATAATTCAACCATTCATACCTTGCTGAGTGTTCAAACTGTGTTCGAATAAGGCAAATGCTGAGCTGTAACCAATCCATCCATTCTGTACCTCACTATGGATTTCTGTAGGTCATTTCCCCTTTTTTCCTCTATAAATCTTCCACCATGTGGCTGCGCTGGAGTTTCTGTGAATCTGCTGTGATTCTAGAGGCTGCCTGATTCGCGAATCATTCGTTGCTTAAACTCCTTTGAATTTAATTCAGCTGAAGTCTTTTCTTTTACCAATCTTCACGTACTGCTGGGTAACTCCTCCTTTAGACCATATCTGATTCATATTTATGCCTTAAACGCAAACTAGATAAACTTACTAGCTATTCTTTAATACACCCCATGACATTCTGATTTTCCAGGTTTGCTTACCCTGCTCTCTCTGAAACACTTATCATACCACATCTTCTTCCAAGACTTCATTTAAGTCTTATGACATGCCTTGTCATCATCTTCCACACCACAGATATTTCCTGAAATGCTGATTATATAATAATTATGAATCTATCACACTCTTAATACTTCTCTTCCCCTACTCCTTCACTTCATCTCTATTTAACTGTCAATAACTTGAAGAAAAAAATGGAAATACTCATCTATCAACCTTATATTGCTCCAGTTAACAGTTACTCATTAAGCAACAACTTTTCATATTTATACATAAAAAGACTATGTTTTAGAATGATTTAACATTTCTTTAGAGTGAAATGAACTTTTCCTTAAGAATTTAAACTGAGATAAACATAAAGCAGGCAAGTTGCTCCATAAGACACTTGGAAATGTGTTGTGTTGTACTACATTGGAAAAAGGGTTGTGATTCTCAAGTCAAATTTGTCAAGGTTGAGGAAAGGTCTCCCTATATAGGTATAATATAAAACCTCTTTCTTCCAGTAGAGGCTGTAGATCAGGGTTTTCTTATTTTTTCTATTCTCTGTTGGCCATCACAAAAACAAAACAACAACAACAACAAAACAGTTTTGCTTGCTGCCTAATGACAGTGCAATTTTATAGATATGTGGGCAATCGAAGTCCACACAGTAGGATACAAAATTGTGAGAATCAAGCTGATAAATTGTGAAGATCGAAAGCCAGAAAAATCAAGTGAGATCTACAAGAGAGATCTGATAGGTCTCAGATGATATAGTTATGAAGTATTATTTGTTTCTTTTTAAAAACAAAGACTGAATACACAGTTTGACATTTATACTTCAAAACATTATTGTTCTTTGTGTTTCTGTTTTACTATTTTAAGTCTGTTGGTTGTAATGAAGAAGAGAGATGTCACTGAGGGAATAGTCTTTTCTCAACACATTTTAGTCTAAATGCTTCTGTTCTGAAGCCAAATAGTTGAGATGAAATATTGCCAAAATATTTCTTAGAGTCATCCAAGCATAGAAATTATGGATGACATTATTTTTAACTTTGCATTCAGAATTTCTTTTCAGAACACTGAGTCTCAGAAATGTGAATATACTAAAATTCCTTCCTAAAAGAGTAAATACAATTTCTTTTATTGACTAATTATCTTGATGGCAAATGATTTGTCTAATTGAAACATAAATAAAATAGGTTTTAAGTGACCATAGCTAGAAAAAAGTCTTTAAAAAACTGTATATGATTATTCAATCACAATATCTAACTTAGCAATTTTTGGAATTTAGGGGATCAATGGGCACTATATATAAAAAGTATTGCTACTGTAAATGGTTATTAGTACTTGCTTAAGTGAAAGCCTGTACCTGAGGTACAGGACCCTGTATAAAATAGTACAGACTTAGTTTGAGTCTCTGATGAGAAATACAAATATTCTTGTACCATCAGTCATTTTATTTTGTAAGTAATAGAAGCTTGTTGGCATTGACTTAGCTGAAGGAGACTAAATATGAGGATATTGGCTGAATCATGAATCTCAAGGTGCAAGAATACAGCTAAGCTTCAAGTCCTAGAAAGAGAAATTGGAATGCCCACTAAACTTTCCAAGTTGTCCTCCTACTCTTATCTCTGTGCTTGGTTCATATATTATTTTAATTCTAGCTGTATACAGATCATTTCTGCTTTTTAAGACACAACATAAAATATGGTCAAAAGCTACCCCCAAATATACAGGTGACTGGTCCATCTACCTAAAATGAGACTACAATTTAGACTAAATTCCAAATTCACAAAAATCTGTTTAGCTACATATTTATTCTTGGCCAGGGGGACAGCGCATGTTATGTGGATCTACTTGTAGCTCACACCTTGGAAAGACAATGAGAAAAGGCTTCAAACAGAGGGAAGATATTGAGAGTTGTAAAGAAATGGATAGTTGCTGAATATAATATGCCACTTTGGTGAAAATTCTGGTTGCTGAGAGAGGTGGAATGAGTATTACGCTGTGACATATAACAACTTCACCATCCCAGAGGAAACGACTAAGCATGCCATTGTACAAATCCATAAAATTGTATGCAGTGTTGGGAATTACCATTCATTGAGCTCCTCATAGCTTCATTTTTCTCATACAACAGTGCTATGAAGTCAGTAAGTTTATAAATAAAGAAAATAAAGTTCAAAATTTTGAGTTCTTTACCACTGCTAGTAAGTAAAAATAAAAAAGAATGTACCCCTTTGTGTCTGATGCCAATGCCTGTTCTTTATACCCTGCTGCTTAGCAGATATCAAGGTCAGATAGGGTTCAGTGAAATGCTGGTACAGAATGTCCATTCAGAAAGTCACAGTGGTGGGAGGGTCTGTAAAAAAAAATGGTTGAGAAAGAGGAAGGTACCGAATTTCTGTTCTGTGTTTCCAGATCTGTATATTCTTGTAGACCATTTAGCTAATGCTTATGAATAGAGAAAATGGAATCCAGACTCGTGGACTAGACAGAATGTCAATCATAATCACAATGCTAATTAAAGGTAGTATCTACCATTTGATAAGCAAATTACTGGCCATTATATATGTAAAGTACCTGTTATAAATCAAGCCAGGGACTTCTCCTAGAGTGAGATTGTAGAATAAGGTAGGATAACTATGGAGTCTTGATTACTTAGTTTGATTTACAAGGATCTGCACAGTCCAGTTCCAAACAATATTTCTCACTGCATCTATCCGTACTCTTCAGATAAACCATACTTGTATTTCAACCACACCAAATATCTCACCATTTTCTGAACGTATCATGTCCTTTTAATGGTTTAAACACAACCACGTCTTTAATTATCCCTCTTCACATCCATACTCAGAGCACTGTCCTATCCATTTCTGCCGTGAAAGTGTTTATTATCCTTTAAGATTCACACCACTTCCTCTGTCAAGAGTTATCAGAAATTGCTTTCCCACTATTAGAGGTGAGTGTGACTCAAAATACAATGTAATAATCTGTATAAATCTGCCAGTTCCACTAAACTGTGAGCTCCTTGAGGAAAGGAAGAAAGCATTTACTTTTTCTCTATCCACTGGCAAGATCTAAATATCTATAAATGACCTAGCCAACACCATCAGAAACTTCTCTCTCACTCCTTAGTGTCCCGTCTTTGAACTAAGCTATTTCAATGTGGTCATTTTGAAAGCCTACATGACCTATAACAGTTCTTCATAATTTCAGTGTTTCATTCACACCCAATCACATGTAGTTTGCCTTTCTCTGAAAAACATATCTAAAAATGCGGTTAATTTGAGTCATAGTATTCATGGGACTGAAAAACATTTTTCTTAGTATTACTGACCAGTTACTCTTATTTGCTTCACATCTGTGTTAACTCCTACTTTTATTGTATTAACTATTTTGCTTACAACTAGATCAACCAATGATTTTGGATTTAAGGTACTTTTCTGTTTCCTGTAACACATGATTTTCCAATTTATCCAAGGTAGACTCAGTTCACTTGAAAATAGATGCAAGAAAGACTAGAATCACAATTTCGATGGAAATTAACAATTTTTGTTTTCTGACATCTCCAAAACACTAGCAGCTTCTTCTGAAGGTGGCAGTATCACTGCCTTCGTAGATCTTGCAGCATACATATTGTTGATCTTATATTCACCAAGCATTTTTAACTGTGGGACAGTGGGCTTTTCTGGATCAAATGGAACTTGTTCCAGTAGCATGAGAGCGGCATTCAAAACAATATTAGAAAATCAATATACATATACATATATTAATTTTATTTAAAGAAAGAACAAAATAAACATTACTTATGTTTAATATAATCATTGACACTGTCTGAATTGACATGCAAATATCTTCATTTCATCTATTTATAAAGGTCAAAATATCCTTGATACCATAAGTGTCTTGGCATAAAAATATTAAGGGAAATAGCCCACAAATTGTTGTAATAGCAATAATGAAACACAAATTAAAAACAACAAAATGTCAGAACTGACACTTCTCCTCCCTATCAAAACCATCTTTAGATTTACCTGAGTCTCCAAAGAAATGGTGACCTGTTAATATCTTAATAATTAGTAAAATTTCTAAGACATGGCCTATGAGTATATTCTACAATACTAGTTAATACTTAGCTTAGCATAATAGTATATGACTATTACTAAGGTCCCAAAATATATTTCTAAATTCAAAAACAAACAAAAAAAAATTAGTAAAAAGTGAAGGCTTTTTGACAGAATTATGCTATTGAGAGAATATTCCAAAGGTGGATGTTTGAAATGTTTTCATCACCATCTGCTTATCTTTCTTTTTGCCAAAACAATGTAAATGTGTTTCTTATAAAACTTCTATTATTTGTGCACATTAAAAACAAATTTTTCTAGACATTTTTCATATTATAAGTAAACAGTTTTAATGGTTTTAAAATATATTTGATAAACATAAAAATATCATAACTTATAATTAGTATTATTTACATTTGAGAATATAAGCAGCTGTTTGCTAATTGTCAATAATAACAACACAATTGGCATAATTGGTATTTGGGATTGAAAAATGTATTCCATGATATGCTGCTTCTATATGGATTCATGTATCTCTATGAGATTTTTTTCATATATATCAGCATTAAAACAAACCTTTAACATTCCATTCAATAAATGGTACTGAAAAAAGTTAGCCATATGCAAAAGAATGAAACTGGATCCCTGTCTCTCACCATATACAAAAATGAACTCAAGACAGATTAGAGACTTAGATTTTTGAGGAACCTCCAAATTCTTCTCTATAGACCTCAAACTATAAAGATCCTAGAAGAAAACCTAGGAAAACTTTTCTGGACATTGACCTAGGTAAAGAATTTATGACTAAGACCTCAAAAGCAAATGCAATAAAAACAGAAGTAGACGAGCGGGACTTCATTAAATTACAAAGCTTTTGCACAGCAAAAGAAATAACAGAGTAAACAGACAACCTACAGAATGGAAGGAAATATTTGCCAACTATGCATCTCACAAAGGACTAATATCCAGAATCTACAAACAGCTCAAACAACTCAACAAGAAAAGAAGAAATAATCCCATTAAAAGATAGACGAAGGACATAAACAGACATTTCTCAAAAGAAGACATACAAGCAGCCAACAAACATATGAAAACATGTTCAATATCACTAATCAACAGCAAAATGTAAATTAAAACCACAATGAGATATCATCTCACACCAGTGAGAATGCCTATTATTAAAAAGACAAGAAACAACGGATGTTGGCAAGGATGTGGAGAAAAGGGAATGCTTATGCACTGTTGGCAGGAACGTAAATTAGTACAACCTCTATGGAAAACGGCATGGGGATTTCTCAAGTAACTAATTATAGAACCACCATTTAACCCAGCAATCCCACTACTGGCTATCTACTCAAAAGAAAAAAAAAAAAACCCACTTGCACTCGTATGTTTATCATAGCACTATTCACAATAGCAGAGTTATGAAATCAACATAGATGCTCATCAATGGTAGACTGGATAAAGAAAATGTGATATGTATGCACTATGGAATACTATGCAGCCATTAAAAGGAATGAAATAATGTTTTTTTCAGCAACATGAATGAAGTTGAATGCCATTATGCGAAGTAAAATGAACAGAAAATCAAACACCACATGTTGTTTATTTATAAGTAAGACGTAAACATTGGGTGCACATGGACATACAGAAGGGGACGGTAGATACTAAGGACTACAAAAGGGTGGAGGTTAGTTTTGAAAGATTACCTATTTGGTACAATGTTCACTTTTTGGGTGATGGCTACTCTAGGAGCCCACACATCACCACCAAAGCAATATATCCACGTATCAAACCTGCAAATTGCCCCCGAATCTATAAAAATAATAAATGAAAGAATAAATACAAATAAATCTTTAGAGATGAGCTTTCTACTAATCTTTTGAAATACTGTATTATAGATAATTAAACAATGATTCAAAAAGTAATAATTAAGTCTATTATTTATTTCCTCAATTTGTCTCATTAAGAAAATAAAATTTTGATCTATTAATGATTTTAAAGTGGTTTATTTCCTCTTTAGCTCACAAAGTATATTTTTACATGTTTAATAAGACTGCAACTTATTTGCTGTTAATGTACGCACTTTATCTGTAGCTATACACACATTGATATTGGGAGTGTATGCAAAATTGTTTTAATTTTTAGGTGTATGTGAGCAAAACAAAAGAATAAACATGGATACACTTATATAAAGAGTTCAAATTTGTTTTTGTCGTTTTTTCTGAGACGGTAAATCTGTCACTCAGACTGGAGTGCAGTGGCGTGATCTCGGCTCACTATTAGTAAGGTACTTAATTTCTCCATTCTTGAACTACTGCATACCTATTTCATTACCCCTCCTTTTCCACCCCTCCAAGCACTCTATGTCCCTTGCATTATCCCATGCTCCCATGCCCACCCAATTCTCTGCTTCAATATTTCTGCATAACGTAATTCCATTTATTTTTGCTGTTCTCTTCATGTTCATTTTCTTTACTATATCAGAATCACACTCAGCCTTCCAAAGCTAGCTCACTGCATCTCATAATGTCTTGTTAGGCTTCCATAGAAATCTTTTTATGCATCTATTACAGCTCTGATCATACTTACAGTTATCCTTGTACGCTTCCATAAATGGCTCTCTTCTCTTATGAGTTCCTCAAAGGCAAGGATCGTATCTTACTCATTGGTTTTCCCAGTGTCTAGAATAGTGATTCTCATGGTATAAGCATCAATAGATGGGTCATAGTGTATTTCCTCACAGGAAAAGGGAAATTAAATAAATGATTACACTGTGGATAGAAGAATGGACTAGTTTGAAATGCCACAAATAGTTGCCTCCAGCTATCATAGTAATAATGTTTTGCTTACATACCAGTTTTAATTGTAATCTTTAGATTCTACACATATAAGTAAACTTTTACGTGGGTTCTGGGAATTTATGTGATGGCAATTGGAAATTTTCCAAGGATTTTATTGAAATAAGAGGCAGCACAATAAAGTGACCAGATGTTACACACTATGAACATGTATCTTTGGCATCTCATTTTAGTCTTAGCAGAAACAAAAGAAATAATTTTTCAAAATTGCATGTGAGGTTCACATCCACAAAGCCCATTATTTTCCCACAGATACCTGAAATAATAGGGGTAGGGACAGCTTTTCTTCTACATTCCCAATATACATCTAAAAAGGAATGAGACCACAGGGACACATGAGAAGCACTCAATAGCTTTGTAGTTGGTTGTAATTTTTTTCCTCAACAAATAATCTCATTGCCAGCATTAAAATGCCTGCAACATATGAAGCGAGGATTGAGAGTCAGCAATGAGGTTCAAATCTGAAACTTAATTATGTCTGTTGTCTGTTTTTAAATTTACTAAATATGGGATTTAACAAGATATGATATAGCAAATATATTTACTTTAAAAATAGTAAATTAGGAGACATTGGCTTAATGACAGCTTACCCTGTTGTAAAAGATCACTGGGCTTTGGAGGAGCCAGTCATGGTTTAGAATGCTGTATCAGCTCCTTAATAGCTGTTGCTGTAGAATTTTGAGAAAACTACGTAACCAAATCGCCCATAACATGTCTTTGTAATTTATTTTCTTACATAAGGATAGTAATAAATTCTCAAAAGGTTATTGTGTTGATTGAGGTAATGGATGCATTATTTAGCACATAGAGGATGTTTAAAATTATAAACACAGTATTATGATACTTTAGCTTGTAAATTATGAAGATAAACTTATCTAATAAAAATAAATTTTAATGATTCAAAATAAATGTCTACATTCTAATAAAAATCAGGCTCATATGGTAGATTATATTCCTGTCCCCAATTCTTCACTCCTCACTTATCCATTTCCTTAACTATTTATGAAGTTGTGCAGTATGCTTTCATAATGGGTAGGACTCCTTTCCTATCTCTTGAGTATAACCTTGGCCTCTAGTGACTTTTCTAAGCCAATAGAATAAAGTGAAACTGATGAGCTGATGATATGGCAGTTCTGAACCCAGGCTTTATGCACATTTTTATGAACTTTCACACCTTGGCAATCACCATGAGAAAGCTATGTCTAGTCTCACATTGTAGTCTCAGGAGAATAATGAGACATACTTCAAGGAAATTCACCTTTAGCTGAACTCAGCCTAGACCAAGTGATTTCTTGCCAAGCCACAAACTGATGAGATATAATAATGATAGTTGTATAGAAACTGAGTTTGGGTAGTTTAAATGGTTAAACTGACAAAGTTACAATAGTTGAGAAAGGGTAACCTATGTGGTATTTTCAGAGAAGCTTGATATAAAATTGTATATGGTCCCATGCCAATAAAACATAGACATGCCCTTAAAATCCTCACAACTGTAGCTAAATACTTAATGATTATGTATTAATTCTGGACCTTCCTTGCTATAATTTAATTTTGTCACGTCGTCAATGTGAATATATTAGTTTATCTTCATAATTTATAATAAGTTAACATTTATTATTGTTAGGAGTCAGGAACATAGAAAGGCAAGCACGCTAACTGAACAGGCTGAGTATATAGACTTAGGGAGCTCAAAAGAGAAAAAATAACTGCCAAAACCAAATTTTCCATTTTTCCAAGTTATTCTTATATCAGAATTATGTCAATGAAAAATACATTTTTATTGATATCTTTCTTTTACTGACCATGAGAGTAATTCCTTTTTATTGCAGAACAACTTGGAAAACACAGAAAAGGTCTGAATCATATGAATAGCAGTAATGCAGTAATACCACAATACCAGTGACATAATGTGAATACAATGTTTGATAAAATTTAGAGGTGGATCTTTCCACACATTTTTCTGTGTACTTAGGTTTTAGGTTGGGGTCAACAATTGTGTGCCATTTTCTTATAAATGATTTCAAATAATGCATCATGAATGTTTTATAAAAACATTAAGTAGCCTAATAAATAATTGTGAAACATGGTTTTATGTACTATGTTTCATTCTATCATAAATTTTTTTTCTGATTGATCTCTGACTTTTTTAGCATTTTAAAATTTTAAATGTTTTCTAAGTGTTTTCTACTTTCCATCAGATATACTACAATATTCTATTTTTAAATAGTGTTTTCTTTTTCTTAGATTTTATTCCATTTTTTTTCATTAAGAACATACATGTATTATCACATTTAATCCACTCAAAATCCTGAGAAGACAGTATTTATTTTTATCATGAATTTACAGATAAAGAATGAAGCTTAGAGAAGATATGTAAGTTGTTTAATGGTATGAACCAAGTCCATAGTCTGATCCTAGGGTTATACTGTAACACTAAAGGATACTTATACCGTAAGACTAAATAGGATCAAACCTGGTACTCAACCTAGGGCTGCATTCCATCCTGAACCACAGTGCCTGAAAACAATGATTACAGTTTTCTATATACACCATGGAATACTATGCAGCCATAAAAAAAGATGAGTTTGTGTCCTTTGTAGGGACATGGATGCAGCTGGAAACCATCATTCTTAGCAAACTATCACAAGAACAGAAAACCAAACACTGCATGTTCTCACTCATAGGTGGGAACTGAACAATGAGATCACTTGGACTCAGGAAGGGGAACATCACACACCGGGGCCTATCATGGGAAGGGGGGAGGGGGGAGGGATTGCATTGGGAGTTATACCTGATGTAAATGACGAGTTGATGGGTGCAGCACACCAACATGGCACAAGTATACATATGTAACAAACCTGCACGTTATGCACATGTAACCTACAACTTAAAGTATAATCATAATAAATAAATTAACAAAAAATTAAAAAATAAAAATAAATAAAAATAAATTTAAAAAAATGGAAACAGAAAATATAATTTTTGTCATTTAAACATTTTAAGATAATTTGCTGTTTGAAGAAAAATAATAATGTATTGGGATACTTTAACATAAGTAAAATTAGGTGTGTAATAAAAATATTCAGGCCAAAAGAAAAACTTAGAAATATATTGTACTTTTTGAAATATATTGTAAGTTGCTTATACATGAAATGCTGTTATATCACTTGAAAATAAAAGATAAGTTAAAGAAGTGTACTATAAATACTAAAACAATGAAAAAATAACAAAACGAAGATTTGTAACTGGAAAATCATGAAAGGAAATACAATGGAAAATTCAAAAATATTTGATGAATCTAAAAGGTATTAGAGAAGAAAAAGAAAGATGCCCAAAGGACTATTCAGACAAATTGAAAATGAGTAACAAGATGAAAATCTTAAACTAAGCTATATCAATAATCACAAATTACATGTAAATTACAATTTACCCTAATTGGAAGAAGAAATTGTCAGATTTTCCCAATTATATCGTGTCACAGAAAACGTGTTTAAATATGAAGACAAAATATGCTGAAGTGAGAGGATCAAAAAAGGTACATTAACACTAATCTAAATTATGCTGAAGTAGTCATATTCAATATTATACTAAGTGAATTGCAGAGCAAGGAATATTACTAGAGATAAAGAATATTAAGTCATAATGATAAAGAGTCTGTTCTTCAAGATGACATAATCCTAAATATTTAAGCACTTATTAAGAAAACATCAAAGTATTTGAAGCATTTTGTTACAAATTTTCTTCTACATACTGCTTTAGCTCTATCTCATGGGTTCGTATATGCTGTATGTTTATTTTTACTCAGAACGAAATATTTAGAAATATATTTAACTTACAGGTATTTGGAGATTTTTGAGATATTTGGTTATTGCTAGTTTAATTCTATTGGACAACAAGAAAGATTATTTGAAATTTATATTATTTTAAATTTGTTAACGTTTTATGGCCCAGAATATTATGTCGCTTAGTGAATGCTCTATGAGAATCTGAAAAAATGTATATTCCATTCTTTCTTTTCCCTGTCTTTTTTTGAGGGCACAGAGTTGGTTGATGAATGGGGAGGGCTGCAGCTTGAAGCTGGATGTGTACCCCAGAAGGGTCTGTAAGATTCAAAGCCTTTTCATACCAATGTCCCTAATTCCTCCATGTTATTGGCATTAGACTTGATCTCTCTTCATACAGATTTTTGTATGCATAAGGTGTGCAAGGCTGTGTGTGTGTGTGTGTGTGTGAGGGATAGGGTCTCAGAGTGAATGTATTTGTTTTTTCTACTTTGACCTTGTACACAGTGACCTTTCTAAATTTTTAATTGTTTTTCAATTTTTTATGTAGACAGTTATGCTGAGTATGGATATTCACATCTTCCTTTACAACATTTATTCATTTTATTTACATCTTCCTTTAAAGCATTTATTCATTTTATTTATTTCCCTTGACTTATTGTGCCAGCTGGAATCTCCAGTAAAATTTGGAATGCACATGGTGATAATGGACACCTTTGTTTTATCCTTGAGCTCAGGGAGATGAGATTCATTATTTTACCAGGAGCATAACATCAGCTATGATTGTTTTGTAGCTATTCATCATTAGCATGAAATGTTTCTTTGTATTTTCTTGCTTACTAAAAATTTTTATCATGAAAATGTAGGGAATTTAGTCAAATGATTTTCTCTGCATTAATGTTGATGATGATTGTATAGTTTATAATTGTATTAATAGGATACCATCAGTTGTTTAAGATGTTGAATGTACCTTATATTTCTGATATAAGCACTAATTAGTGGTGAACTTAATTCATTTGTTAATGTCTTGTTTAAGATTTTTCTGTACATATTTTCATAAGCCCTATTTATTTGCTAAAAGTTATTTGTCTGATCTTGTTTTCAAAATTACGTTATTCTCACATGCTAGCTGGAATACGTTCCCTTTGATTTCTTTAGATAGTAGAGTATGAATAAATTTGGCAATATCTTTTCCTTCTTAAAAGTTTTGTGGAATCACTCTTAAAGTTATCTAAGTGTGGAATTCTCTTTATAGGAAAATTTTAAACTATGGCTTTAAATTGTACATAATGGACCTGGGACCATTTAGAATTTGTGTGTTATTGTATCAGTTTTAGTTAGCTGTATAAGTTTGAATATTTTATATAATATGTTAAATGTAATGCAGTATAGTTGTCCAAATAATCCTCCTCCTATCATTTTGATATTCTTAAGTTCTACAGTAATGTCTCCCATTTTGTTTGTAATACTGGAATTGTGTATTTTTTTTCTTGATCAGTATTATATGTAAATATCACATCTCTTAACCTGCAAAATAAAACGCTTTACTTGACAAGAAGCATTTTAAATAAAAACACAGTTTGAATGTCAACAATAGAAAAAATATATCATGAAACTTATGCATACAAATTTGGAGTGACTGTAATATTAGACAAGGTAGACTCCTAGACAAGGACTGTTGCTAGAGCTAAAGAACATTTTGTGTGTATAAACCTATTTCTTTTTTTGATGTTTGTTTTAGGTTTGGGTGTACATATGAGGGTTTGTTACATAGATAAACGTGTGTCAGAGGGGGTTGTTGTACATATTATTACATAAACCAGGCATTAAACTCAGTATCCAATAGCTATCTTTTCTCCTCCTCCCCCTCTCCCAACCCTCTCCCCTGAAGTAGATCCCAGTGCTGCTTCTTTTCTTCTTTGTTTTCATACGTTCTTGTCATTCAGCTCCCACTTACAAGTGAGAATACTTTCTTTTGGTGTGTAGAAGCGCTTTAGTTTAATTAGACCCCATTTGTCAATTTTTGCTTTTGTTGCCATTGCTTTTGGTTTCTTTTTCATGAAATATTTGCCCATTCCTATGTCCAGGATGGTATTGCCTAGGTTGTCTTTCAGGGTTTTTATAGTTTGGGGTTTTACATTTAAGTCTTTAATTTGTCTTGAGTTTATCTTTGTATGTGGTGTAAGAAAGGAGTCCAACTTTAATTTTCTGCATGTGGCTAGCTAGTTATTCCAGTATCATTTATTGAATAGGATGTCTTTTCCCTACTGCTTGTTTTTGTCAGCTTTGTCAAAGATCAGATGGTCATAGATATGAAGCCTTATTTCTGGGCTCTCTATTCTGTTCCATTGGTCTATGTGCCTATTTTTGTACCAGTACCATGCTGTTTTGGTCACTTTAGCCTTGTAGTATAGTTTGAAGTAGGGTAACATGATTCTTCCAGCTTGCTTCTTTTTGCTAAGGATAGCGTTGGCTATTCTGACTCTCTTTAGGTTCCATATAAAATTAATATTTTTCTAGTTCTGTGAAGAATGTCATTGGTAGTATGATAGGAATAATATTGAATGTGTAAATTGCTTTGAGCAGTGTAACCATTTTAATGTTATGGATTCTTTCTATTCATGAGCATGAGATGTTTTTTTTTCCATTTCACTGTGTCTTCTCTGATTTCTTTGAGCAGTGTTTTGTATTCTCATTGTAGAGCTCTTTCACCTCCTTCGTTAGCTGTATTCCTAGGTATTTTATTCTCTTTGTGGCAATTGTGAATGGCATTGCCTTTCTGATTTGGCTCTCTGTTTTGTTGGTGGTGATGTATAGGAATGCTAGCAATTTTTGTACATTAATTTTGTATCCTGAAACTTCACTGAAGTTGTTTATCAGCTGTAAGAAGCTTTGGGGCTGAGATTGTGGTGTTTTGTAGACATAGAATCATGTCATCTGCAAACAGAGATAGTTTGACTTCCTCTCTTTCTGTTTGGATGCCTTTATTTATCTTGCCTGATTCCTCTGGCTAGGATGTCTAATACCATGTTGAATGGAAGTGGTGAGAGAGGACATACTTGTCTTGTGTTGGTTTTCAAGGGGAATGCTTCCAGCTTTTTTTCATTCAGTATGATGTTGGCTGTGGGTTTTTCATAAATGGCTCTTACTATTTCGAGGTATGTTCCTCAATATCTAACTTGTTGAGAGTGTTTAATATGAAGATATGTTAAATTTTATCGAAAGCCTTTTCTACATTTATTGAAATAATCATGTAGTTTTCATCTTTAATTCTGTTTATGTAATGAATCACATTTATTGATTTGTGTATGTAGAGCCAACTTTGCATCTCAGGAATGAAGCCTACTTGATTGTGGCGGATTAGCTTTTTGATGTACTGCTGGATTCAGTTTTCCAGTATTTTGTTGAGTATTTTTGCACCAATGTCCATCAAGGATATTGGCCTGAAGTTTTCTTCTTTTTTTGTATCTCTGTCAGTTTGTTGATATCAGGATGATGCTGGCCTGGCCTCGTAGAATGAGTTAGGGAGGAGTCCCTTCTTTTCGATGTTCTGAAATAGTTTCAGTAGAAATGGTACCTGTTCTTCTTTGCACCTCTTGTAGAATTCAGCTGTGAATCCTTCTGGTCCTGTTTTTTCTGTTTTTTTTTTGTTTGTTTGTTTTTGTTTGTAGGCTATTTATTATGACCTCAATTTCAGAGCTTGTTATTTGTGCAGAGTTTCAATTGCTCCCTGGTTCAGTCTTGGGAGGATGTATGTGTCCAGAAATTTATACATGTCTTTTAGAGTTTTTTAGTTTATGTGCAAAGAGGTGTTTATAATATTCTCTGATTGTTTGTATTACTGTGGCGTCAGTGGTAATATCCCCCTTATTATTTCTGATCGTGCTTATTTAAACCTTCTCTCTTTTCTTTTTTAGTAGTCTAGCTTGTGGTCTCTCTATTTTATTAGTTTTTAAAAAAAACAACTCCTGGATTCATTGATCTGTTGAAGGTTATTTTGGGGTCTCTATCTCCTTCAGATCAGCTCTGATTTTTGTTATTTTTTGATATTCTGCCAGCTTTGGGATTTGTTTGCCTCGGTTCTCTAGTTCTTTTAGTTTTGATGTTAGATTGTTAACTTGACATCTTTCAGCCTTTTTTATGTGGGCATTTAGTGCCATACATTTCCCTCTTAGCACTGCCTTAGGTATGTCTCAGAGATTCTGGTATGTTGTATGTTTGTTCTCACTCATTTTAAAGAACTTCTTGATTTCTGCCTTAGTTTTATTATAAACCCACAAGTCATTCAGTCATTATTCAATTTCCATGTATGTTTTTGAGTGAATTTCTTAGTATTAAGTTCTAATTTGATTGCGCTGTGGTCCAAGAAACTGTTAGGATTTCAGTTCTTTTGCATTTTCTGAGTAGTGTTTTAGTTCTGATTATGTGACCAATTTTAGAGTAAAAGTGCCATGTGGTGATGAGAAGAATGTATATTCTGATGCTTCTGGGGGGAGAGTTCTGACGATATCTATCAGGACCATTTAATTTAGAGCTGAGTTCAGGTCCTGAATATCTTTGTTAATTTTCTGTCCCAGTGATCTGTCTAATATTGTCAGTGGGGTGTTAAAGTCTCCCACTATTATTGTTTGGGTGTCTGAGTCACTTTGAAGGTCTCTAGAAACTTTCTTTATGAATCTGGGTGCTCCTGTGTTGGGTTCATATATATATTTAGGATAGTTAGCTCTTCTTGTTGAATTGATCCCTTTACCATTATGTACTGCCCTCCTTTGTCTTTTTTTTCCTTGTTGGTTTAAAGTCTGTTTTGTGACAAACTAGGATTGCAATCTCTGTTTTTTTCTGTTTTCCATTTGCTTGGTACATTTTCCTCCATCCCTTTATTTTGAGCCTATGTATGTCATTGCATGTAAGATGGGTCTCATGCAGAGAGTGTACAAATGTGTCTTGGTTCTTTATCCAGCTGGCCACTCTGTGTGTCTTTTAATTGGCACATTCAGCCCAGTTACATTTAAAGTTAGTATTGATATGTGTGGATTTGATCCTGTCTTCATGATACTAGCTGGTTATTTTGTTGACTTGTTTATGGGGTTGCTTCATAGTGTCACTGCTCTGTGTAATTAAGTGTCTTTTTGTGGTGAGTGGTAGTGTTTTTTTATTTTTGTTTTTGTTTTTCTTTCAATATTTAGTGCTCACTTCAGGAACTCTTGTAAGGCAGGTCTAGAGGTAACAACTTTTCTCAGCTTTTGCTTGTCTGAAAAAGATCTTATTTCTCCTTCCCTTAGTTTGGCCAGATATGAAACTCTGGGTTGGAATTGTTTTTTTTTTTTTTTTTAAAGAATGTTAAATATTAGTCCCCAGTCTCTTCTAGTTTGCAGGATTTCTGCTGAGAGGTCCGCTGTTAGTCTGATGTCCTTTGTAGGTTACCTGGCCTTTCTCTATGGTCGCCCTTAACATTTTTTCTTTCATTTTAACCTTGGAGAATCTGATGATTATGGGTCTTGTGGATGATCTTCTCACAGAGTATCTTATGGGGTACTCTGCTTTTCCTGAATTTGAATGCTGGCCTAACAAGGTTGGGAAGTTCTCATGGATAATTAATTTTTAAGTCATAGACTTATTATACAACATTGTTAATTACATTGTATTAATTAAAATAAATATAAACACTTATTTAATAACTATGTATCTTTAGAAATTTAGCGGTTGCCTTAAGGTTTGCAATGTGTGTCTCTAATTGATCACCATCTACCATCAAATAATATAGTATCACTTCATGTACAGTGTAAAAACTTCATTATCATTACAATTTCTATCTCTTTTAATGTTGTTGTCATACATTTTGCTCAGATATATGTTAAAAACCTACAACATAATTGCTACTACTTTTTGCTTTAGAAAGTCAATTTTCTTTTAGAGCCATTGTAAATTAGAAGTTAAACCAGAATCCTCTAGATCTACTTTTAGCCATTTTTGGATATCTTCAATTTTTTGTGTGAATTCAGGTTTCTCAATGGCATTATATTCTTTCAGCCTGAAACACTTTTTATTTTTATTTTTTATTTTTTTTTCTTTTGGGTAGAAGATAATTCCTTTCTTTTATTATTATTATTATTATTATTATTATTATTATTATTATTATACTTTAAGTTCCAGGGTATACGTGCATAACGTGCAGGTTTGTTACATATGTATACTTGTGCCATGTTGCTGTGCTGCACCCATCAACTCGTCAGCACCCATCAACTCGTCATTTACATCAGGTATAACTCCCAATGCAATTCCTCCCCCCTCCCCCCTCCCCATGATAGGCCCTGGTTTTTAAAAGGTGTATTGTGGTTCAGCTTTGCTGGCAATGATACCTTTATCTTTAGTTTGTCAGAAATCATACGACCACATGTTTGAAAATTATTTTCACTCAATCGACTTTTGGATTGGCCATTTATTTTTGTTCAGTACATTAAAGGGATTGCTGAATTGTCTTCTAGCTTACATAATTTCTGATGAAAACTCTGCTGTAATTCTTATCACTTTTTTCTATTTGTACAGTAGAATTATTTTGTGCTTAAACAAGAGGGCTGTCTTAATGTACTTACTTCATCCTCAGGTTTCAATGTTCCCTCTACCTCTGCCCCATGGAGGAGGTCTCTTTCCATTGTCTTGCCCCTTACCCCCCATCAGTAAACTGTTGTTTCTTGTAATTTTGTGCTTATAAGCTAAGTAGTGAAGTCGGGGAGAATCTCTTTTAGATGCCAAAGCCCCATTCTTTCACAGGCATTTATCCTTTTCTGTGGTCTTTCTCTTCCACTGTCTTTCCACCTCAAATTCTACCTTGTATCTTTGGTGACTCTTGTAGAGCCAAGGGCTTCTTGCCCCATCACTGCAGCAGAACATACTTGTCTAGGCTCATGACTGATTTCCAGTAATCTTCTAGGGACAGAGAATTTTTTTTTTTTTTTTAACCTTTGCCAGCTACAGTGATTCTTCACTCCTGACCTTGGAAGAATTAGACTTACTGCCCCTACCAAGGATATTTACAGATGATATGTTTTTCTGTAGGGCATAAGGATTAGAGAAGAGCTTCATGCTTTTTACACAATATACTCTTTCAGGCTTGTACCACCAAGGAAAGCTTTCTTCAGTCTCTTGCTTTTTCCCCCAATCTTTAACAACCAGGTGGAAGTTGGTGGAGAAGATCCTGTCTGTGGTAGCAGCCCTTTTGTGTCTGAGGCTCACAGGAGTTCTGTACCTGCACACTAGCCTATACTCTTCTTTTAGCAATGTGTTACAATCTTTAACTGACTTCTTCTTTCCTATTTGTATACACTTGATGTTTCTTTATTCTGCCAGTGGGTGAGCCAGTGTTCATGTCCTAACTCTGATTTCTTTTGTCATTACTTCATCTTTGATGTATTCAATAAATGTTATAATTTCATATCTTTGTTGTAAGAATTTTTTTGTTTTGTTTTGCTTTGTTACAGTGATTTTCTTTAGGCAGAAGTGACACTTTCTTTTTTTTTTAGATTCGTGAATTATTAGGAAAGGAGAGGACCTCTAATTACACTTTGAGAAGATGCTTCCATCCCTCATTACGCTTTGAAATTGAAGAATTTAGATATATTTTAAGTCTATTTCACTCTTTTAAACTGATATATGAATACACTGTTCTCTTTATCAATAACCCCTCTTGGAGACCATTTGGTATTTCTACTTTTTCATTATTAATAACAGTGCTTCAATAAATGCCTTTGCATATGTCTCCTTGTAAACATATGTAAGGATTTCCCTGCTGCAGCTAAAACCTAGAAGTAGTTTTACTGGAGAGAAAGGTTTTACATTTATATTATTAACATTTTAAGGTACTACCCATTTGCTATTCAAACTAATTTGGTTTACACTTCTGCCTATAATAAATGTTTATTATTTATTATTTATGATTACAGTTTATCCATCTACTGGCTGGCATGTGATGTCATCACACTTATAATTTTTGCAAACATAATGAATGTGAAATTGTATCTGAGTTGCTTAATTTGTGTTTTCCTGATTACTGGTAATGTTGAGCATCTTTTTACGTTTTTTATGTACTTATTTTTTACATTAAATAAATTTTGACAAAGAATTTGTGTCTGAATGCTAAGTGTTAGGAAATGAATTAAGTATTAGAAATAAAAAAATCAAGAAAATGGATAATATCCCTGTCCTTATAGAGCTTAAATTGGCTATATATTTTCTTCTTATGGATCTTATCTGCATATTTATGGCCCATTATTCTACCACATTGTTTATCTTTGTAAAAAATGAGCTATAATAATTTTATATCATGGATATTACTTTTGTGCATTATATCTATTATAAATATCTTCTTCCCCCATAACTACTATTTTATTTTATTTTAAAATTTTTTTATCCTGGAAATTATTTATTTAAATGCAATTAATTTTATCAATATTGTCATTCATGGTTTGTACGTCTTACATCTAACTTAAGGAATTCTTTACTATTTCATTGTAACAAACATATTCTTCTATTTTAATTTATAAAACTTTACATAAAACTGTGATTTACACATATGTAAGGTATGAGGGAGATATTTTATTACTCTCTGTATACATTTTTTTCATTCACTTAGAAAATATTCAACCTGAATTTCTCTCTTCTCTCAGAAATACTTAAGAGAAAAATTATCTACCTTAATTTAGCTTATGGTCTGGAGTAGGAGACAGCCAATAAAAAATAATATGTAATAAGATGTAGATAAGTGATAAGTTCTATGAAAATGATGCAAGGTAAGGAAGGTACAAAGTGAAGGTGAGTGGGCCCCACATTATATAGAACTGTCTTTGAAATGATGACTTTTGAGCAATGACACAATAGACCTGAGGGGAGTGACCCATGCAGATACTTGGGAAAATACCTTGCAGGTTGAGAGAGCAAAGAGTGCAAAATTCTCAACGCAGGAGTTCCCAGGAGAATGAAGGATCCACAGTACCAGAATCGGAGTTAACTTGGGGAAGAGTATTAGAAATGTGATAAGAATGGACTGTTGGTGGGATTGTAAACTAGTTCAACCATTATGGAAAACAGTATGGCGATTCCTCAAGGATCTAGAACTAGATGTACCATATGACCCAGCCATCCCATTACTGGGGATATACCCAAAGGATTATAAATTATGCTGCTATAAAGACACATGCACACGTATGTTTATTGCAGCACTATTCACAATAGCAAAGACTTGGAATCAACCCAAATGTCCATCAGTGACAGATTGGATTAAGAAAATGTGGCACATATACACCATGGAATACTATGCAGCCATAAAAAAGGATGAGTTTGTGTCCTTTGTAGGGACATGGATGCAGCTGGAAACCATCATTCTTAGCAAACTATCACAAGAACAGAAAACCAAACACCGCATGTTCTCACTCATAGGTGGGAACTGAACAATGAGATCACTTGGACTCGGGAAGGGGAACATCACACACCGGGGCCTATCATGGGGAGGGGGGAGGGGGGAGGGATTGCATTGGAAGTTATACCTGATGTAAATGACGAGTTGATGGGTGCAGCACACCAACAAGGCACAAGTATACATATGTAACAAACCTGCACGTTATGCACATGTACCCTACAACTTACAGTATAATAATAAATAAATTAAAAAAAAAAAAAAAAGAATGGGGGACAATATTGTGCAGGGACTTGTAAGTCATCATATGTTTGGCTTTTACTCTGTAGTGTACAAAAAGGCATTAGGAGGGGATTGAACAGAAAACTGAAAGGACTTACCATTTAACATGATTGTAGGCAATAGGCTTCAGACTGTAGAAAATGACAAAGGTAAAATCAGAGAGATCAGTTAGAATGTAGTTATCTAGGGAGTAATCTAGAGGAGAGAAAATTATGGTTTGGATCAAGATAGTATCCATAAAAATGAAGAGAATAATTCAGATTGGGTAAAGTCAGCAGTAAGGATAGTGAGAAGTGCCCAGATGCTGGATATATTGTGAAAATAGCACTTAGATAATTTGCTGATGGATTAAATGTGAGATAAGAGTTAAGCGTCAAGGATGATTCCAAAGTGTTTTCATCTGAGCAATTGGGTGAACGACAGTGCCATATAATGAAATGGGGAAGACTGCAGAGGAGTGAGTATGGTAAGGGAAAAGATCAGGAGATACTTATTAGACATTCCAATGGTGATGACAAGTAAACAGCTGTATGTATGTGTGTATGTGTGCGTGTGTGTATATATATACACATATATATATGTGTGTGTATATATATATGTATATATAATCTAGAATTCAGGAAGGAGGCACAGGCCAGAGAAAAATGGGAGTGTACGTTGCTTTCATTTTTATTTGCTTTTTATATTATTGTACTTTTTCACAATTTGATTCTGTTGGTCTTATTCAATTAAATATTATTCATTTTAGAAGCACAATTCAAAGATTCTTCATTCTGTAAACCCTTCCTTGAGTTCCCTTAGCTGAGCTGATTATTATCCTCTGTTTCTCTATCCTTTTATACATTTCTTTATCCTAGTGCTGTTATTTTTTTCTATCTCTGCTTTTCTGTCTCACAAGCCAGATAATGTGCTCATTGAAGGCAGGCAGTTTGCCTGATTTGTGTTTGTACCTTCAACAACTCTCTCTCACTTTCTCTCTCTCTCTCTCTCTCTCTCTCTCATTCTCTCTCTCTCTCTCTCTCTCTCATTCTCTCTCTCTCTCTCTGGATTGACACATAGTAGGTACTTAGTAAATATTTGTTGAAAGAGCTGTATATGCTGTCAGAGGATCAGAAAGAGGAGCCTACTTCTTATCTCTTCTTTGTCCTTTTAGTAACTTTCTTCATGTTGTGTACATAAGAGAAACATTCCACTGGCTAGTTGGAAGAACATAATTGTGTTTGTTCTATTTTAATTAAATCTTGTTACAAAATGTATGTAACATAAATGGAGTTATCTCTTTTGCAAATGGGTGATATAATGTTTGCATCCCATTTAGCTTTATAAAATTTTGTTACATCATACAATGTGACAAGCAAGAATAACTCATAGTTTAAAAACTGGAATCATTTCAATTGCCTTTATTCAGGATTATGGATTTTTTATCATAATATCACAGTAGGCTAAATGCTTTACCTTAGGGTAACTGAGATGTGATCCCCACTGTGGGAATTTGTGCCTCAAAGATTGGTATCTTTCCATTTGCATATAACTGTGAATGAAGATTTTTGTGTCTCTCTCTTTCAAAATACAGTTTTATGCTAAAATTTAAATGCTTCTTTTCAAGACAAATTTGTAGAAATTTTCTGCTGGGATTCAGACTTTCTGGTGCTAGTCTCAGTATGGTTTGTGTAACTAAATGTAAACTACTCTTCATTGTGCTAATTTTGAAAAAGGACCATATTCTTAACAACATATCCTGCCTTAATCTTAGATTTAAAGTATCACTAATTTTTTACTCATTGAAGAGTTGAAAAGGTAATTCAACAACCTGGAAAAGTTTTTCTGGGCACAAATGGACACCAGTAGATAAATTGCACCATGTCTCTTGGTGCAGAGGTCAGTCTGTTAGTCAAAATATTAATATTCCTACATGACACTATAACAGTTCACATAAGATACTTGATAGTTGATTTTATTTTAAACAGAGAAAGATCAATACTGATTTAAATACAACAGAACTTTCTCAATCATGATTGAAATAATCTAAAGAATCCTATATGCTATATTGCCACTTTCTTACCTGTTTTCTATACCCACTTAAATTTGGCCTTTCTGCATTATTTTGGATGTGCCGCTTGTCTACCACCGACTCATACATTATCTCTAATAAGCAACTCTATCTCAAAGAATATGAACATTCTGAAAAAAATTTTTAATTATAATTCTCATGGTCCAGGTATTTGAATGTGTTGTGGCATCCAAAAAAACTCACATAAAAAGAATCTTCACTAAAATATTGCCTAGCAGTGATGCTGGCACTTTTGGATATTCTAGTTCAATGCCGCAGTTCTTCCCTGTAAACAAGTTACACCAACATATGCAAACTGAGTAGAGGGGGCACTAAGAAAATGGATAAGGCTATAAGTAAGACTTAGGTGGTTAATTAACTACACTGCAACCTTTTAAAGACAAAATGTAGCAACAACTAGATAATTTCTCTGATGATGCAATATTGGCAGTGCCATGGACAACAGACATTTTGGCCAAAATTAAGTTCTCTAAAGCTTTCTGAAATGCAAAACAAACCATAATAATTTCATAATTTCCCCTCTTTACAAACCACAAGGTAATACTCAATTTTTTCCCTAAGAATTACTTGTGCAATTTAGTAAAATGAAGATTCTGTGGCTTTTCATGGCCCTGAAAAAGTTTCATTTTTAACAAACTACCAGTGTATGCACATATATCCACATAAATCAAGAAAAATAATGACTTTCCTTAGAGGTCAATTGAATAAAAATCACAACTGAGGTTAAATTGCCCTCAAAACCTGGTAGTTGTTTGTATTTCTTGCTTTGCGTACCTCATAACTTACCTCATAATTAGGTATGAAAGAGGCACACACAAAACCAATTGAGAGTTGTTGAAGGAATAATAATTAAGAGTCTGATAAAGGCTAACCTTCCATAGAGTAAGCCAAATCATTGCAAAATATATTTCATATTTCACAAGAAAGGGTTCCGTGGGCAAGAACCTTTGCAAAACACTGCTTCTCTTCTTACGGGGAATTTCCAATCACAGTAAAGACTCTCAGTAGTTCTTCAGTAAAGAGAACTGTTTAGCTTTAGCCCAGCATCCCACATGATTATTTTATCACAGAACTATTTTTTCTCCAACACAAACATACAAAGATACAACTGAACAAATGTTTCCTGTGTATATGTTAAACTAAATCACTAATTATATTTCACATAGGAATACATAATCAAATATTAGAACCATGGATGCACAAAAAATAAAAAGCAAGAAATTAAATCATACCACCACAGAAAATCATCTTTACTAAAAGGAAGACAAGAAGGAAGCAAAGAAGGAAGAGAAGAACACGAAACAAAAAACAAATAACAAAATGGCAGAGGTAAGTATTTATTTTTCAGTGGCATAGATTGAAAATGAACTAAACTCTCCAATCAAAAGACATATAGTGACTGAATGAATTAAAAAACAAACAAAAGAAGATGCAATGTTCTGTTGACTACAGGAAACACATTTCACCTATGAAGACAAACATGGTCTAAAAATAAAGGAATGGAAAAAACATATTCCATGGCAACAGAAACCAAAAAAGAGCAGGAGTAGCTATATTTATATCAGACAAAATAGACTTCAAGACAAACGCTATAAGAGACAAAGAAGGTCATTATGTAATGAAAAAGGAGTCAATTCAGCAAGAGGATATAACAATTTTAGATGTATATGCACTCAACACTGGAGCACTCTGATATATACATAAAATATTAGTAGAGCTGAAGAGATAGGCCCCGATACAATAATAGCTGGAGACTCCAAACCCCACTTTCATCATTGAATAGACCTTCCAGGCAGAAAATCAACAAATAAACATCAAACCTAATGTACTCTATAAACCAAATGGACCTAACAGATATTTACAGAACACTTTATTCAAGAACTGCAGAATACGCATTATTTTCCTTAGCACATAGATTATTCTCAAGGGTAAACCATAGGTTAGGTCACAAAACAAGACTTCAAACTTTCAAAAAGTTGAAATAATATTAGCTATCTTCTCTGACAAAAGGGTATAAAACTAGAGATCAATAAAAAGAAGGATTTTGGAAACTATATAAACATACGGAAATTAAATATACTCCTGAAGGACCGGGGGTCAATGAAGAAAATAAAAAGCAAATTGAAAAAAATTCTTAAAAACATAATGTAAGCACAACATACCAGAACCTATGGGATACAGTGAAAACAGCACTAAAAGGGAAATATATAGCTATAATCATCAATAGAGGAAAAAAAGACTTTAAATAAATAATCGAATTAGGCATATTGAAGAACAGGAAAAGGAAGAGCAAACCAAACCCAAAATTAGTAAAAGAAAATAAAGATTGCAGTAGAACAGAAAAACAAAAGATCAATGAAACAAAACGTTGTTTTTTAGAAAAGATAAACAAAATTAATAAAATTTTAGGCAGGCTAAGAAAAAGACCAAAATATAAAGGAGAGAAAAAGGTAATAGAGCTGATCTGCAGAAATTCAAAGGATCATTAGTGGTTACCATGAGCACCTATCTGCCAGTGAATTGGAAAATCTATAAGAAATGGGTAAAGTTCTAGACACATACAACCTACCATGATTAAATCATGAAAAAATTCCAAACCTGAACAGACCATTTACAAGTAAGAACATTGAAGTCATATCCAAAAGCCACTCAGTACAGAAAAGCCTAGGACCCAAAAGCACAAGTGACAAAAAAATTAATTGAACTTTATCAAAATTAAATACCTTTTGTACTATAAAAGACACCATCAAAAAAGTGAAACTTACAGAATGGAAGAAAATATTCAGAAATCATATACCTTATTGTTTTAGATTAGATAAATAATACAACATAATCATATGGTAAACAAATAAATGGAATAAACATTTCTTCAGAGAGAACATACAAATGGCCAAGCACGTGAAAAAGATACTGAAATTCATTAGCTATCAAGGAAATACAAATGAAAGCCACAATGAGATACCTACCACTTCACAACTACCAGGATGGCTATATTAAAATAGACAGATATTGTGTTTGCTGGTAGTAATCTAGAATGGTGTAGCCACTTTGAAAAACAATTCCACAAAAGAAGCACAAAGTTACCACACAACTCAGGAATTCCATTCCTAGGCATATACTCAAAATAATTTAGAACATATGTCCGCACAAAAAAGCCTGTATGCAAATGTTCATAACAGTATTGTTCATGGTAACCAAAAGGTGGAGTACCCCAATTGTGCATCAACAAGTAAATATATAAACAACATGTGATATAGCCACACAATATTATCAAAATAAAAAGAAAGTAAATATTGCCATACACTACAACATAAACAAACATCTAAAACCTTATGTCAAATCCAGGAAGGCAGGTTCAAAAGGCTGCACATTGTATAATTTAATTTATCTGAAATGCCTGACTTGGGTATGGAAATGAAGGTTATCTGTGAATAGTCACAAGGGATCTTATTGGGATGGTGAAAACTTTCTAAAAATTGAGGTGATATTTGAACAACTCAGTAAATTTACTAAAATTTACTGAAATACACTTAAAGTGACTTATGCAAGATTTATGATTTCCTTTATAATGCTGTTCGCACTGTCATACGTTCATTCAATTATTTAGTAGGGTTTTTTGGTCTATTTCCTTTTAATAGACTGCAAGCTACATAAAGAATAATGTCTGTCTTATTCACCGCTGTATTCTCAACACTGCACAGTACCTAGCAAATAGTAGGTACTCAGCTAATATTTAGTGAATACATTTTTTTCCCTGTGGCATTCTTTGTTATAAACATTGGAAGTGACTTAAGTGGCTGACTATATAAAAAGACTAAATAATTTATGGTAAATGTCCAATATTAAATATTATGACATCCTTTCAAAATAATGTAGAGTTACATGTACTGCCACTGAAAAAAGCTAAGATTAAAGTTAAGTAAAAAACTGGCATCACAAAGTAGCATACTTAGTGTCACAATTAAGATCATGAATCGGAATCCCGAGTTTTCATTTAGTATCTTATGATCTTGAACAAGTTACGTACCTGATTAGCACCCCAAAACAATATGTTGAAATGCATGCTGCTAAGCAAATATTTATTCCTCCTATTTTTATTAATGGTCACTTAATTCTGCTTGAAATATCTTTTTCCTCATCTACTTTCCTTGGTTACATACTTTTGCTCTTTTATATCCAGATTAGGATTCACTTTTTCTAGGAAGCCTTTTGGCCCATTCATATCCAGAATAGGTGAGGTATGCATCTACCATACCTTTGTGGTATCCAATGTTGAATTATAACATAGGATTTATTCTAATGAATTAGGGTGGTGTCTTTATTTGTAAATTGTCCACCCTTAAGTATCAGCTCCTTGTGGAAATGAGACTATTTCTAATTCACTTCTATATCAAGAGTGCCTATTAAAATGCCTGGTACAATGTGATTCACTTAATTGTGGTGGATGCAGTTCATTCCTTCATTTGTCTGTACTTTAATCACTTTTTCAAGAGAACATGTCTGGACACTAAGTGGCAGTGTTCGGACCCAAACACATATCTTTTTATTTTATGTTTAAGGTTTTTTCCATTGTAACATTATGTAATATCTTACATTTCTCTAGGATACCAAATCTCAAGAAGTACTTCTAAATATGGAATTATCTCATTTAATTATCACAAATGCTCTGGTAAATTATCAATAGTGTTCTCATTTACAGATGTGGTACATAGAGGTAAAATACTTTGCCCAAAGTAACGAAGTTAGAGTAGCAGTAGTGACAGAAGTAAACCATGTTTCTCACACTATCTATTGATTTTCTTTCCACTCAATCATACTGTACGGATGAATTTTATTGGCTTAGAGATGAACAGCAATAATGTTACACTGATCCTATTTATTTCTAGATAAACTTGTCAAAACCCATTATGTATTTTGTTACTTTCTGTTAGTATTGTCATTTCTTTAATTACTATTGAAGTGGCACAGTTTTTAGGTACTTATTGAACATTTTAAAATTTTATTCTTTTGTGACTCACATTTTTTTTTCTTTCCAACTTTTATTGTATGTTCAAGGGGTACATATGCAGGTTTGGTACACAGGTAAATTTTATCTTGCAGAGGTACAGTGTACAGATAATTTTGTCACCCTGGTAATCGGCATGATACCCGATAAGCAGTTTTTCAATGCTCATCCTCCTTCCACCCTCCACCCTTGAAAGCCAAATATTGCATGTTCTCGCTTCTAGTGAGAGCTAAACACTGAGTATCTGTGGACTCAAAGAAGGAAAAAATAGACACTGAGGCCATTTAAGTGGTTTTCAAGTGACCCTCTTTTGTCATTGAACTTCAAGTTGACAGTGACATGTCAAGTGAAAGTTATGATGAAATTATGCACTTCAATGATGGAGTGTGTAATTAAAACAAATTTATTTAGGAATCTTTAGTAGTTAACTTGCTGTTCGACCAACATTGTACAAATCAGGAATATTTTATCAAATATTATAGTCAAAGGTTTGAGTCCTACATTCCTCTTTATTTTGTCTTCTCCTTAAACATTTGCTAAAGAACAGATTTACTTTGACATGAAAATATTTAATCTCAGCTAGTTGGTTTGAATAGTGATTTAGTGACAGCTAACCAGGTAAATAGGCTAGTTATGTTTTATGAACATGAAGTCATGTACTCTACATAATCATCTGGATACATCTTTATATCATATAAATGGTAGATGATCATAGAAGTACTGAGATTATCTGTGCCTGTTGCTTTTCAGAGACAGAGGCTTTAGGTCAACAAAGATACTCAGATATATGAATAAACTTGGTTGAACACCACTGCCATTAGAAATACCCTAGTACTGGAGGAGACAATCTCCATTTCTCTATAATTGTTTCTCACTTAATTATTTTTTCTTGCTTAATATAAGAAGACTGTTAGATATAGTAGACTGGACATCAACTTAAGCTCAATTTCAAAAGGGCAGTTTTTCATTTTTAAGGCATAATTATCTATGGATAATTAGCTGCAGGTGGCAAAATAATAGACACAGTTCACTACACATGAAATTAGCCAACTGTTGGCTTTCTGGGCTAGTTTACAGAGAAATTGACCACTTGAAAGTTATTTAGTGAGTTCAATTAGCAAATTACACATAATTATTTGATGATCTAATTCTTCCACATGCAGTTAATTTTGAACTGACAATTGTATGTGATTAATAGAATGGCTGCGTAAGCTCATTTATTATAAAGGTATCTTGTAAGCTTGCCTAGAACATTGAGGGGATAATGCAAGATCATGCAGATGTTACAAATCTTTCCAGCCAGCCAGGAAGGTTTGGGAAATCAAAGAATCAGGGAACACATATTAAGCACCTACTCTGTGCCAGGCACCATTCTTGGCACTGGGAATACAAAGAGAAACGAGATATAATCTTTGTTCTCTAGCCACTTTTACACAGATCTGTATAAAATCTGTCAACCATTATGTTGTAATAGTCATAAAATTAAGTGCTATAGGAATTCTGATAAAAGTGACAACTTCTGTCAAATCTGTCTACATACTCCATTTCTACTTTTAGTCTAAGTTACTGTAATTACATGTCTAAATTTTTGCATGGCCAGCCACTCTTAGTCATTTGGCTCTCTGCTCATATATTTTCAGAGAAACCCTGTTCGTCACCCATTTAAATGACATCATCATTCTAATCCTTGATCATTCATTCTATTGTTTTATAGCTCTCTTTATTACCTGACATTATTTTATGTATTTATATTTGTATTAACTATCTCCACAGAAGTCATTTGCAACAAATTGAATGGAATTGGAGATCGTTCAAGATTCCTGCCCCCTCCCCCTCTAGTAGTCCACAGTGTTTATTGTTGCCATGTTTATGTCCATGTGTGATCAATGTTTAGTTCCCACTTACAAGACAGAACATCACCCAGCTCCATTCACGTTGCAGCAAAGGACATAATTGTATTCTTTTTTATGGCTGCATAGCCTTCCAGGATATATATGCACATTTTATTTATCCAATCTACCATCGATGGGCACCTAGGCTGATTCCATGTCTTTGCTATTGTGAATAGCGTAGTGATTAACATATGAATGAATGTATCTTTTTGATATAATAACCTGTTTTCCTTTTGGTATATGCCCAGTAAAAAACACTGTTTGGATCCAATATTTTTGTTTGTTTCTTTTTGCAAGCTGGTGAATTTGTATTAATATCTCATGGCTAGAGTTCTGAAATAAAAGCTATAGGATCTGTATGTGTGTGTGTGCGTGCACGTGCGCGCATGTGTACTAAAAAAGGCTTTTATGATTTTTTGTTTTGTTTTCTTTCCTATGACCTTGTTCTTCTTGAGAAAATTGTTCTTAAATTGTTTTTAACAACCTGACATCCCTTAAAGAAAACAGAGAAGTCACCAGACTCATTTTTGGGGAGAATCGTTTTTTGCCTTATGGAACCCCAAGAGCATAAACAGACAAGTTTCCTCTCAGATCTTAAACTGCTTGCTTTTGTATTGCGTTACCTGTTGTTGTTGTTGTTGTTGTTGTTGTTCTAACTAAAGTAGTTACTACAACAAAGGCTACTCTTGGATGTTTCAAATAAGAGAGAGTGTAGTTTAGATGCTTAGAGAAATGTCTTATAAAAAAAAAAAAAAGAGGCGGGGGAGGGCACTGTAAAAGCATAGACTAGCCTCATCATAATTCTCTTTAAGGAGACCCAGAATACAGTGTGAGTTCTGTCCAAAGCTCAGAAGTCAAGTTAAAAGATGGAGATTAAAATTAGAACTACCTATCTAAATAAAGTTGATCTTCTTTTACAATCCTATGATAGATTTCTATAATTTTCTGTTTAACTTGGCAATTAAATCCATTTTAATTTCATTCTAGCACACCAGACTTTCTCTCTGTACTTTGAGTTGTAAACTTTGCTATCTGATTTTTCAACTAAGAGTTGTTTTCCTTTAATATGAAAATTTAGGGCTATGTAGCTGACAACTGCCTAGGGTAATGAAGCAGATTATCAAGAATTTGTAAGTTAAAAATAGAAAAAAAAAAGGTCTTATGAATCTATAATATGTACTTTTATAGGCATGTATTTATGTGTCATGTATATAATGTTTCATTACTAAAATATATATAAAAGAGCTCTATTTAGTTTAAAGAAAAAAAAAGTGCTTAAATCAAATACTTTATCAGAAAAACAAGACTAAGTTAAATGCTTTTTCGAGTTCACTTGACTTAAGGGAAATCTTTAGTAAATAAACTGGCTCTAAATTATTGGTAAAACAATATTAGAAATGCCTTAAGAATTGTTAGCATTTTTGTTTGCATTTATTGATTAAGTGGTTTCATACTTATCCTTGCAGATTATGATAAGGTGTCAAAATCTGCCATAAGGGTATAAGATTATAAACCTAGCCCAAACAAAATGATCTTTGCTTGCATAATTTTTGATAAACAAAATATTTAATACTGTTAGTTTAATGAAAACAGCTAAATCCTGGGTTATTGGTAAAAAATCCTTATATTTAACCATAAACTTTCTTACTTAGGTAAACACATGAAATTCATAGGTTATAAAAAAGATTAACAAGGAATTAACGTTAAGACATGACAGTCACAAGTTTTATAAATAATCGAAGTAAACTATTAAATAAGTAAATGTAATTGAATAAATGTTTATAAACAAACTTGTCATATAGGCTCTAAGGTGATTAATAGATAGTAATTAAGTGTCTGGGTAATTTTCAATTTAAAAATTATGGAAAAACATTTTCTTAAAAATGTATTCTTATTAAAAGGTAAATATTTTTGTCTAATTCAAAGTTTAAAGATTATCTATAAAACAAGGTAAAAGGAACTAGAAAGTAAAAAATATAAAGAAAGTTGTAGATATAAAGAGGCATTTTTGGTAAGGAAGGTAAAAAGAAAAGTAATTCTATATGAGAAATAATCTTTTATGGTAAATTTTTGCCCTACAATAAAATGACTGCATTGTTCAAGAAGGAAAAATATTTAGGACAAGTGAGAAAGTCAAAGCATGTTGTGAACAGTCTAAGTTGTAACAGCATAGAAAAGAAATTTATTAAAATGTTATGTGATTAATTGGCTTTAATTTTTAAAATTATAATAAATAGCTTTTCAAAAATTGAACTTTGATATTAAAAATACATGAATACAAAACTAGTTAAAACAAGATTTTGTTTGAAATATTGACTTATTTTTAATGCAAGAAGTTTTTCAGTTCTAAATTGTGTAATCTGTCTCTTTGAGATTCTTCAGATTGATATTTCTGAAGCTCAGCTCTTTCTCTATTGAAAAGGCCTTGGATGATAACTCCTTCACCTTTTGTTGGCTCCTGTAGCTTTTTAAATTAAATGTCTAAAGTAAGGGAGATAATATTTTCTGAAAGCAGACAAATGAAAAATCTTTTGAACCTGCCTTTTTACTCTGCATGTCTGTTATATCTATGTTTATATGTGTCATGTGGAAGTGATATTTCACTATTATGATTAATCAACTTAATTTAAGAAAAAAAGGTAGAGGCTTATCAGACTGTTAGAAGCTAGCTCAGATAACTTTTAGTTCACATGACCTTGCGCTTCTTTGGTAAAATTTTAAGCTCAAAACTCTCTAGTAATTTCAAATCTTAAAGTCCTGTTATGTTAAATTAAGTAATCTTTTTTTTTTTTTCCACTGAGAAATTGGGTTACTAAGTAAGTTAAGATAATAGGAGTGTAAAAAGTGTTTTGGTAAAGTTACAAAACATAAAGATGTCGATTTTGCTTTAAAATTGTAGTTGTCTAGTAAAGAAACTATAAGAGTTGCTTTAAAATGAAGGGAAAAGTATACAGATAAAACTAAATGGATTTTAAAAATTAGGCCACAGCATCAAGTTAGCTCTGAGAACTGTGGTTACCAAGAAGATAGTGATGTGGGGGAAGGGCAAAACCAAGGAACTATTAAAACCAGAGAGTATAATGTAAAAGATGTGTTCCATTTTGTAGATTGGTATTGTCAACTTCTTGAGAAATCTTTACTATAATGGACTGTAAACATAACCACTTTAAAGACAAAATTCTTAATTTTAAATACTGCAGAATCAAATAGTTTGGGTTGATGCAGAACCCACAGCTCACTATTGAATAGTCACTGATGAGTATATGTGACCCAAATGCATGGGAGGTTATTACTGAGAGAACAACAGGCCTAGTGGACCAGATAAAAACCACTTTAATATCTGTTTGCCCTAAGAAAAGGACTGCCTGCCTCTTCCTGTAAAATGCTAAGTGGAGCACCCCAGATGAAGCAGCTAATATGTTTCATATGCAAGCCATATGGAACTGGCTTTATGATGATCATGATATTCTCCCACTGAATATGCCTGTAACCCAGGTCATGGTAAATTTTGGGGGTAAGGGGGCCCGTTTTACATGGGCACCCCTCCCATAGAATCATAGGACTGTCCAAGAAGACTTATCAAATTTGCTGTCTCTCGTGGATCTTACAGATGCAATTTCTTCTGGGCACCCAAACCCTTTTTCACCAGAAAAGGTAAAATGGTCTGGGGATAGAAAAAAATAAGTTCCTGGGACCAGAACATAAAAACATACAGGTTAATAGAATTATTAAATTTACTATGTTTAAACATGCTTTATGTAAGGTAGTTTTAATCCCTTTACCTAAAAGGGTCTTATGAAAATGGGTATTGTATCTGACAAGGGGCGGTTTTTCATATATAGTACTATAAAACTGAAGGTATGTAAATCTTCTCTTTGAGAAATGTTAACTGGACACTCTAATTGTGAACTAATAAGATTGCCCAAGTTCACAGACTACAGGGTAAAAGCTAGAGGGATAGTGAGGACAAATCATCTACTTTATAGCCCTTTGTGGAACATTTGTTGGGGCTTTTGGCAAGACTGCAAGCACTTCCCAGTAACTACTATACAAGAGAATTTTCACTTGAATGGCATTTACTGTCTTGGTATGGATTGTTAACTGAAGCTACCCTATGCTAATGGAAATAATGGTGCCCATAAGAGTTCCATGATAAAAATGGTTTATATAGGATCTTGCTACCTGGAGATACAAGGAGGAGAGACACATGACAGGAGGCCTTTTTTTCTCCTTAGGACTGACTCTAACTATGGGAGGAGCTGTTAAATTCTACAATACCTAATAGCTCCTATCTAACAAGAGCTGTTTAACATTTAAACGGCATCCCAAGGTGAACACATGTCTTGTTTGGAAGGCTGCTATTCTGGTTAAAGAAGGGTCAAGAAAGGGGACCCAATCCAGACCTTAAGAGAGGATTCTTGGATCTCACAGGGATTCAGGGCAAGTCCATAGAGCTATAAAGTAAAAGTAAGTTTGTTAAGAAAGTAAAGGAATAAAATAATGACTACTCTATAGGCCAAGCAGCACCTTGGGCTGCTGGACTAAGGATACTTATAATAATTTCATGATCATAGGCTAAACAAGGGGGTGGATTATTCATGAGTTTTCTGAGAAATGGGTGGGCAATTCCCAGAACCGAGGGTTCCTCCCATTTTTAGAGCATATAGCGTAACTGGTTCCTCTCATTTTTAGAGCATATAGCGTAACTTTCTGACATCTGCCATGGCATTTTGAAAACTGTCATGGTGCTGATGGGAGTGTGTTTTAGCATGCTAATGCATTATAATTAGCATACAATGAACAGTGAGGACCACCAGAGGTCACTTTCATTACCATCTTGGTTTTGGTGGGATTTGCCCCAGCTTCTTTACCACAACCTGTTTTATCAGCAAGGCCTTTATCACCTGTATCTTGTGCCAACCTCTTATCTCATCCTGTGACTTAAAATGCCTAACCTCCTGGGAATGCAACCCCATATGTCTCAGCCTTATTTTACCCAGGCCCTATTCAAGATGGAGTCGCTCTGGTTTGAACAACTCTGAAACAGTTATTTGCATAAGTTTAGTAAGAGTCTTTTAAAACAGAACAATTAGAGGCACTGGTTATTTTATCAAGACTTTGACTAAAACAGCATATTTTTGGGTAAAGTTCCAGCAAAGCCAAATTAAAAGGAGTTTATATGGCTAATACATTCTTGCTGCATTTTATACAAATAATCAGGCCAAGTATAATAAGCTTATATTTATTTTGTACACAAATTGTTCTTACTATAATTTCTCTTTAATAAGAAGGGAGGGCTCAAAAGAGAGAGAGAAAAGTATAATACTTGATACTAGATTACAGCCCTACCTTTTGTGTTTTTTTGAGTGCAGTTCGAATCATGAACTATTTCTTGGCTACAATCATCCTCTAAAGAGTACCAGGTTTTAATCTTTCTTTATATCTTTAGTTGGTGCCCTGATGGAATGGGCTCCTTTTTCTGTTCTAACATGCAAATATAAAAAATACTCTTTTGATTTTCAAAGTATTAATGTTATTTATTTCATCTTGTTTTACTTCCAAGGAAACCAAAGTCATGGTATTCTGAAGCCCAGACATGCAGATATTTCTCATGTGGCACCCCACTGGGACATACCTGTTTTGTTTTGGTTTTTGTTTTTTTTGCTGCAAAGGCTTTGTTGCTAAAACTATACAAACACCCTTCCTCTATGCCCAGGGACTGTTTAAGAAGAGGTGGGCATTTGAGATTGTAAGGGCTGATTTTGAGGGATAGAGTTAGGCTAAAGTCAGACTCTCTAAATCAAGGATGGGTACAAAGATGCTTTGCCTTTGAAGCAATTATCAGTCACGTTTGCATCCAACCCAACCATAAAGAATTTTCTGCATCCTGTAGAATGAAAATAAAATATTTGCTGACAGGATAAAGATACCTTGTGAAAGCAAAAACAAAAAAACCTCCTGGGTATAATGCTCCCAGTTATGAGTTGTAAACACAGATATAGATTTTTTTTTAATTCTTTTTTAGAACAAGGTTTATGTTTTGTAGGGCTAATTGCTATATAAGTCTGTAACTACAACCAAACTTATGCATAGAATTATGCAAGCTCAATGCATAGAATTTATAGATAAGTCACTTTTTGCCTTTGGTTTTTATTTGTTTTTTTTTTTTTACTTAAAATAATAATAATTTTAATGGGTAATGAATGCCTGTCCACATCCATTCCTATCTGACCTAGAACATTTGATTGGCTGTATGTCTTTTGACTTTTAAGTCCCTTGGCCATAGGGAGTCCCACCGAGGGACAGAATGGACATGGGACAGGCAGCCATGCCACCCCAGCAATGCTATAAGACAAAATAGAGATTTGCTGTCTATTGATATTGCCTCTGGCAAATCTTGGCCAGAAGGAAGAGAGTGTAAACCAAAAATAAAATTCTAAGCCCCCCCCAACCATCTGAATGGACTTCCTCATAGACCAGGGCACTCTAAAATTTAACCCGAAAGACTGGTTCAGACCATGACAGGAAGTAGGGGACCAACATGTCTCATTATACCTCTCTGGCTTTAACATCAACAGAGACTTAAAGTCTGATAAACATTTGCAATCTATTTCCTCTGAAGCCTGCTACCTGGAGGCTCCATCTGCATGCTGAAACTTTGGTCTCCACAACCTCTTGTTGAAACCCAGACATTTTTTTTTTTCTATTGATAACAACTCTTTCAACCAATTGCCATTTGAAAAAATTTTAAATCTACCTGTAACCAGCAGCTCCTGCCTCAAGTTGACCCACATTTCCAGACCAAACCAACGTATATCTTAAATGTATTTGATTGGTGTCTCATGCCTCCCTACAAGCCGCACACCAACCACCTTGGGCACATGTTATCAGGATCTCCTGACGGCTGTGTCACAGGCCATGGTCACCCATATTTGGCTTACAATAAATCTCTTCAAATATTCTACAGTTTGACTCTTTTCATTGACGGCCACTGGTATGTCTTTTTTTGAGGAGTGTCTGTTCATGTTCTCCACTCATTTTTTAACAGGGTTATTTCTTACTTGATTTGCTTAAGTTTCTTAGATATTGTAAATAGTAAATCTTTGTCATATGGCATGATTTTTGAGTATTTTCTCCCATTCTGTAGGTTATTTGTTTACTTTGTTGATAGTTTCTTTTGCTGTGCATGTCTGTAGTTTAACTGGGTTCCAGTTGTCCATTTTTTGTTGTTGCAATTGTTTTTAAGGACATAGCCAAAAATTGGTTGCCAAGGCAATGTTGGGAAGGTTATTTCCTAGGTTTTCTTCTAGGATTTTTATAGTTTGAGGTGTTACATTTAAAAACTTTAATCTTTGAGTTAACTTTTTATATGATGAAAGGGAAGGGTCTAGTTTTATTCTACTGAATGTGACTCGCCAGTTATCCCAGCACCATGTATTGCATACAGAGTCCTTTCCCCATTGCTTGATTTTGTCAGCTTTTTCAAAGATCAGATAGTTATAGGTACGCGGCTTTAATTCTGAGGTGTTTTATTTTTATTATTTTTTTTTTTTTTGAGATCGAGTCTTACTCTGTCGCCCAGGCTGGAGTGCAGTGGTGTGATCTCAGCTCACTGCAATCTCCGCCTCTCAGGTTCAAGCAGTTGTTCTGCCTCAGCCTCCAGAGTAGCTGGGACTACAGGCACATGTCACCATGCCTGGCTAATTTTGTATTTTTAGTAGAGACAGGGTTTCACCATATTGGCCAGGCTGTTCTCGAACTTCTGACCTTGTGATCCGCCTGTCTCGGCCTCCTGAAGTGCTGGGATTACAGGGATGAGCCACTGTGCCTGGCCATTTCTGAGTTTTCTATTCTGCTCCATTGGTCTGTGTATCTTTTTTGGATCAGTGCCTTGCTATTTTGGTTACTGTAACCTTATAGAATAGTTTGAAGTTAGGTAGTGTGATGCCTCCAGCTTTTATTTCTGTTTGCTTAGGATTACTTTGGCTATTTGGGCTCTTTTCTGGTTCCATGTGAATTTTAGAATAGTTTTTATTTTTGTAGTTCTGTGAAGAATGATGTAGGTAGTTTTAAGAATAGTGTCAAATCTGTAAATCACTCTGGGCAGTATGGCCATTTTAACAATATTGATTCTTCCAATCCATAAGAATAGAATGTTTTTTCATGTATTTGTGGTATCTCTCATTTCTTTGAGCAGTATTTTGTAGTTATCCTTTTAGATGTTTTTAACTTCCTTGGTTAGCTCTATTGCTAGGTATTTAGTTTTCTCTGCAGCTATTGTAAATGGTATCGTGTTCTTTATTTGATTCTCAGCCTGTATGATAAAGCCTACTTGATTGTGTATCCTGAAAGATTACTAAAGTTATTTATTAATTCTAGGAGCCTTTAGGGTTTTCTAGGCATAGAATCATATTGGCTGTAAAGAGAGATAGTTTGACTTCTTTTTTTATTTATATGCATTTTCTTTCTTTCTCTTGCCTCACTGCTCTGGCTAGGACTTCCAGTAGTATGTTGAATAGGAATGGTGAGTAGGCATCCTTGTCTTGTTTCAGTTCTCAAGGGAAATGATTCTAGGTTTTACCTGTTCAGTATGATATTGGCTGTGGGTTTGTCATACATGGCTCTTATTATTTTGAGGTATATTTATTTGATGCCTCTTCTGTTGAGGATTTTTATCATGAAGGGCTGTTGGATTTTATCAAATGTTTTTTTCTGTATCTATTGAGATGATCATATGGTTTTTGCTTTTAATTATATTTATATGGTTAACCATAGTTATTGATTTATGTATGATGAGCCAACCTTGCATCCAAGGAATAAAGTCTACTTGATGGTGGTGAATTGAATTTTTGATTTGCTGTTGGATTCTATTTGCTAGTATTTTGTTGATGATTTTTGTGAATATGTTCATTATGGATATTGGCCTGATACTGTATTTTTTAATCATGTCTCTGCCAGATTTTGGTATTAGGCTGATGCTGGCTTCGTAGAATGTATTAGGGAGGGGTCCCTCCTCTCCATTTTTTGGAATAGTTTCAGTAGGATTGGTACCAGTTTTTATTTATAGGACTGATAGAATTCAGCTGTGAATTCATCTGACCCAGGGCTTTTTTTTTGATCAATAGGTATTTTATTGCTGATTCAATTTCAGAGTTTGATATTGATCTATTCAGGGCTTCAGTCTCTTCCTGATTCAATCTTGAGAGATTGTACATTTGCAGGAATTTATTTATTTCCTCTATGCTGTCTAATTTGCATGCAAAGAGTTGTTTATAGTATTCACTGCAGATCTCTTGTATTTCTGTGGAATCAGTTGTAATGTCATCTTCGTCATTTCTTGTCCTTAGTTGGATCTTCTCTCTCTTTTTTTTTTCTTTGTTAATCCAGCTCATGGTCTATTCATCTTGTTTATTTTTTCAAACAGTCAACTTTACTTTCAATGATCTTCTGTGTGGGTTTTTGTATCACAAATTTATAAAGTTCTTCTCTAATTTTAGTCATTTATTTTCTTCTGCTAGCTTTGGGGTTGGTTTTGTTGATTTTTTTTCCTAGTTGCTGTTGTCTTCTAGGTGCTATTCTTTTTATTTCATGTTTAGCACTCCTTTAAGGTCCTGCTGTAAGGCTGGAATAAAAAATTCAGGTCATGTTAGTGAATAGTTTTGCATGATGTGTAGGTACCAACTCAAAGTGAACAGCTGCAACACTACAGCCCCTTTCTGGGATACCACTGAAGGACAATTGTAAGGGGAAATTCCCACAGTGGGCAGAAATTTGAACAGTACAAATGGTTGATCACTTTTCTTGAAAGGAGGAAGGGCCAGATACATAATTACATATTGATTCATGGACTGTGGCCAATGGTTTAGAACAACAATTGACCGATGTTCATGGAATATGCTGGTCTTGCTATGCTTCTCATTATTCTAAAATTTCTGGTTTGGTAAAATGACAAAATGGCTTTTTGAAGGCTCAGTTACAGTGTCAGCTAGGTGGCAATACTTTGCAGGGCTGGAGCAAGATTCCCCAGAAGACTATCCATAATCTGAAGCAGCTTCCAATACATGGTGCTATTTTTTTAATAGCCAGGATTTATTGGTTCAGGAATCAAGGGGTGAAAGAATGATTGGCACCCCTCACCATTATCCCAGTCACCCACTAGCAGAAATTGTATTTCCTGTTCCCATGACTTTATGCTTTGCTAGCATAGAGGTCTTAGTGCTAGAGGGAGAAAAGCTTCCACCAGGAGACACAACCAAGATTCCACTGAACTAGAAGACTGATGCCCAGCCACACTGGGCCTCTCGTGTCTTTGAGTCAATAGGCCAAGAAAGGAGTTATGGTGTTGGCTGAAGTGGTTGATCTTGACGAACAATGGAAATTATATTACTGTTCCACAACAGAAATAAGGAAGAATTTGTTTGGAATACAGGAGACCTCTTAAGGCATCTCTTAATATTACCATGTCCTGTGATTAAGGTCAATATAAAGCAGAACAACCTAACCCAGGCAGGACTATGAATGTCCCAGATCCTTTAGGAATAAAGGTGTGGGTCACCCTGCCAGGTAATAAACCATGAACAGCTAATGTGCTTACTGAAGGCAAAGGAAACACAGAATGAGTAGTATAAAAAAGTAGGTATAAATACCAGCCATGGCCGGGCGCAGTGGCTCACGCCTGTAATCCCAGCATTTTGGGTGGCCAATGCAGGTGAATCACAAGGTCAGGAGTTCGAGACCATCCTGGCCAATATGGTGAAACCCATCTCTACTGAAAATACAAAAGAAAAAAGAAAAAAAACAAATTAGCTGGTCGTGGTGGCAGGTGCCTGTAATCCCAGCTACCCAGGAGGCTGAGGCAGAGGTTACAGTGAGACAAGATTGCACCACTGCACTCCAGCTCAGGCAACAGTGTGAGACACCATCTCCAAATAAATAAATAAATAAATACCAGTCACAATCATGTGATCAGTTACAGAATCGAGGACTATAATTGTCATGACTGTTTCTTTCTATTTGGCTAACAATCCATTCTAATATGTGTGCGTGTGTGTGTGTGTGTATACATATATAGCAAATGTCCTTGTTTTCTCTCTTATTCCCTTGTCTTATACCATAAGATATATTGATTTTATATGAATATTAAGGTATTGTTAATATTGCATGAGTATATAAGTTATTGAATATCATGGAGAAAAGTAAATATCATTCAAGTACCTCACCTCCTGAGATGGTTTTTATGCATTTTTAGTTGTAGAGAAGTTATTTGTTTTACATTAGGCAGAATAACACTTTTGGAATAAGAAATACACATTGTTGTTTTCATTTTATTTGGAGAATTAAATATGGTTTAAGGAGATACATATGAGTGCCAGTGTGACAAGGGATGGACTTAGGATAGTAGTCCAATTATATTATTTTAGTTATTTTATAAAGTACAATTAAAGTACAATTAAATTATTTACTATAGTCATGCTGTTGTGCTATCAAATACTAGGTCTTATTCATTCTTCCCATTTATTTTGCACCCACTAACCATTCACATTTTCTCCACTCTCTCCCACCCCCCATTTATCCTTCCTAGCCTCTGGTAACCATCCTTCAATTGTTTTTATTTCTACTTTCCACAAATGAGTAAAAATATGCAAAACTTGTCTTTCTTTGCCTGGCTTATTTCACTTAACATAATGACCTCCAGTTCCATCCATGTTGCTGCAAATGATAGATTCTCATTCTTTTTCATTGCTGAATAGTGTCCCACAGTATATATGGACCATATTTTCTTTATCCATTCATCTGTTTATGGGTATTTAGATTACTTCCAAACCCTGGCCTTTGTGAATAGTGCTGCAATAAACATAGGAATGAAGATATCTCTTTCATATATTGATTTCATTTCTTTTGGGTATATATGTAGCAGTGGGATTACTGGATCATATGATAGCTCTTGTTTTTGAGGAACCTCTAAAGTGTTCTTCATAGAGGATGTACTAATTTACATTCCCACCAACAATGTGCAAGGATTCCCTTTTCTCCACATCCTTACCAGCAATGGTTATTGCCTGTCTTTTGGATATGAACCGTTTTAACTAGGGTGAGATGATTTCTCATTGTAGTTTTGATTTGCATTTCTCTGATGATCAGTGATCTTGAGTGCCTTTTCATATACCTGTTTGCCATTTGTATGTCTTCCTTTCAGAAATGTCTATTCATCTTTTTACCCCATTTTTAAATGAGATTATTGGATTGTTTCCTAAATAGTTGTTTGAACTCTTTACATATTCTGATGTTTATCCCATGGCAGATGGGTGATTTGCAAATGTTTTTTTTCTCATTGTCTAGGTTGTCCTGTCACACTGTTGATTGTTTCCTTTGCTGTGCAAAAGCTTTTTCACTTGACGGGATCCCATTTGTCAATTTTTGTTTTGGTCACTTGTGCATGTGGGGTATTACACAAGAAATCTTTGCACAATTCAATTCCCCAATGGATTCTTTTTAGAAGTTTCATAGTATAAGAACTTAGACTTAAGTTTTTACTCAATTTCATTTGATTTTTGTGTATGGTGAGAGAGAGAGGTCTAGTTTCACTCTTTTGCATATGAATATTCAGTTCTCTCAGCACCATTTATTGAAGAAACACTCTTTTCCTCAATGAATGTTTTGGCAACTTTGTTAAAAATGAATTCAGTGCTGATGTATGAATTTACCTCTGAGTTGTTTCTGACTTTATGCAAGTGTCATGCTTTTTTGGTTACTATAAGCTCTGCCATTTTCTTTGAGGTCAGGTAATGTGATTTTTTTCCAGTTTTGGTTTTTTGCTCAGGAGAATTTGGCTAGTCCGGGTGTTTTGTGGTTCTGTATCAATTTTAGAATTGTTTTTTCTACTGCTGTGAAAAATTTCATTGGTATGTTGATAGGGATTGCAAGGAATCTGTAGATTGAACATTTTAATAATATTGATTCTTCCAATCCAAGAACACAAAATATCTTTCCATTTTCTTGTCCTCTTTAATTTCTTGCATCAGTGTTTTATAGTTTTCATTTTAGAAATCTTTTACTTATTTGGTTAATTTTTAGATATTTCATTTTATTTTATTTGTTCACTGTCGGCATATAGAAATGCTACTGATTTTTGTATGCTGATTTTGTAACATGTAACTTTTCTGAATTTCTTTATCAGTTCTTATAATGTTTTCTAGATTATTGAGGCTTTTCTAAATATAAGAACATACCATCTGCAAACAATTATAATTTTACTTCTTCCATTCAAATTTGGATGCCCTTTAAATCTTTCTCTTGTCTGACTTCTCTTGCTAGGTCTTCCAGTACTATGTTGAATAACAGTAGTGACAGTGGGCATCCTGGTTGTGTTCCAGATCTTAGAGGAAGGGGCTTTGAGTTTTTCTACATTCAGTATGATACTAGCTGTTGGTCTGTCATATATGGCTTTTTTTAATATTTATGTATGTTCCCTCTATCACCAATATTTTGATGGTTTTAATTATGAAGGGATGTTTAATTCTATCAATGCTTTTTCCTAATCAGATGAAATAATCATAGGGTTTTTGCCCTTCACTCTGTTGATATGATGTGTCACATTGGTTGATTTGCATATATTGAATCATCCTTGCATCCCTAGGATAAATCCCCCTTGTTCATGAAGGATAATTTTGTTAATGTGTTGTTGAATTCATTGTGCTAGTATTTCATTGAGAATTTCTGCATCAATATTCATCAGAGATACTGGCCTGTAGTTTTCTTTCTCTGGTTGGTCTTTGTCTCATTTTGATATCAGGGTAATAATGGCCTCATAGAAGGAGTCAAAGTATTCCTTCCTGCTCTATCTTCTGGAATAGTTTGAGAAGGATTGGTATTAGGTCTTCTCTAGATAATTGGTAGAAATTAACAGTGAAGTCATTAGGTCCAGCTTTTCTTTGCTGGGAGGCTTTTTATTGTGGCTTTGATCTCATTACTTGCTATTAGTCTCTTCATGTTTTAGATTTCTTTATTATTTAATCTTGATAGGTTTTAGGCATCTATAATTGTATTTATTTATTGTTGATTTTCTAATTTATTGGCATATAGTAGCCACTAATGATCCTTTGAATTTTTGTGGTATCAGTTATATTGTTTCCTTTTTCATCTCTGATTTTACTTATTTGGGTCTTCTTTCTTTTTTCCTTAGTTTGTCTGGCTAAAGGTTCATTAATTTTGTTTATCTTTTCAAAAATGCCCTACTTTTTGTCCATTGTCTTTTCTATTTATTTGTTCCAATTTAATTTATTTCTGCTTTGATATTTTAATTTCTTTTCTACTAACTGGGTATTTTTTGTGCTTGCTTTCCTAGTTCTTTAAGATGCATTGTTAGGTTATTTCTTTGATGTTTTTCTTCTTTTTAATACTGGATTTTATAGCTATAAATTTCCCTTTCCATATCACTTTCATTGTATCCCATAGATTTTGGTATAATGTGTGTCCATATATCATTTTTCAAGAAATTATTCAATTTTCTTCTTAATTTCTTCATTGACCAACTGGTTACTCAGGAGCACATTGTTTAAATTTCATGTGTTTTTATGGTTTCCAAAGTTCATCTTATTATTGATTTCTACTTTTATTTCATTGTAATCAGATTAGGTAGTTGATATTATTTCAAGTTTTGAATGTTTTAAGGCTTTTTTTTTCACCTACCGTGATCTTTCCTTTAAAGTAATCCATGTGCTGAGAAGAAAGTGGATTCTGTTGGTGATGAATCAACCGTAGTGTAACTATGTTTGGGGTACATTTGATCTAGAGTGCAGATTAAGTCTGATGTTTGTTTGTCAGTTTTCTCTCTGGATGATTTGGCTAGTGCTAAAAGTAGGGTGCTGAAGTTTACAGCTGTTATTGTATTAGGGTCTATCACTATAGCTCTAATAATATTTATTATATATTATTAATAACATATGTAAATCTCTAGTAAATTAATATTGTACATATATAGTATATAAATTTATATATAGTAAATTTATATTAGGTATATCATATGTGAATATTATATAATTATATAAATGATATTTATAGCAATATATGTATTACATATAACACATAATACATAAATAATATATATTTTTAATATATTTACTATATATATGTTTCTCTCTCTCTCTCTCTCTATATATATATATATACACACACACACACACACCCCCAACACTGGAGAAAATATATATGTATGTTTGCTCTAGTGTTGGGTGTATATATTTAAAATTGTTATATCCTCTTGTTGAGTTGACCCCTTTATGATTATATAATCACCTTCTTTGTATTTTATTACACTGTTTTTTCCTTAAAATCTATTTTTTTCTGATATAAGTATAGCTAATCTTGCTTTGGCTTTGGTTTCCATGTCAGGAAATATATTTTTTCCATTCCTTTATTTTCAGTACACGTTTGTCTTTATAAGCGAAATGTGTTACTTATAAGCAATCAATTTTTGGATCTTGCTTTTATCATCCCTCAGCCACTCTATGTAGTCTCACTCTGTCGCCAGGCTGGAGTGCAGTGGGATGATCTCGACTTACTGCAACCTCCGCCTCCTGGCTTCAAGCGATTCTTCTGCCTCAGCCTCCCAAGTAGCTGGGACTAAAGGCACGAGCCACCACACCCGGCTAATTTTTATATTTTTGGTAGAGACGGGATTTCACCATTTTGGCCAGGATGGTCTCGATCTCCCGACCTCATCATCTGCCCTCCTCAGGCTCTCAAAGTGCTGGGATTACAGGCGTGAGCCACCATGCCCGGCCACTCTATGTCTTTTCATTGAAGGGTCTAGTCTATTTACATTCAATAATATTATTGATGATAAGTAAGAACTTGCTATTTTATTATTTGTTTTCCGGTTGTTTTGCTGTATTGTCTTTTTTCTTTCCTTCCTGTCTTCTTTAAGTTAAAGTGATGTTGTTTTGTAGTATGATTTAATGATTTTTTTTGTATGTTCATCCATTGTGATTTTGATTTGTCATTACCTTGAAACTTGCAAATACTAACTTATAACTCATTGTTCTAAACTGATAACAACTTAACACTGACTGCATAAACAACTGAATAAACAAAAAGAAAAACTAATAAAAACTCTACAGTTTAAGTTCCCCCACCATTTTAAACATTTTGTTCTTTCTATATATACTTTATTATACTGTGTCCTGAAAAGTTGTCGTAGTTGTCATTATTCTTTGGTTTATCTTTTTGTCTTTCTACTTAAGAAAAGTTTACACGCCCCGCCGGGCATGGTGGCTCACGCCTCTAATCCTAGCACTTTGGAAGGCTGAGGCGGGCAGATCACCCGGTCAGGAAATCGAGAGCATCCTGGCTAACATGGTGAAACCCTGTCTCTACTAAAAAATACAGAAAATTAGCCGGGCGTGGTGGCAGGCGCCTATAGTTACAGCTACTCAGGAGGCTTCGGCAGGAGAATGGCATGAACCTAGGAGGTGGAGCTTGCAGTGAGCCAAGATCACGCCACTGCACTCCAGCCTGGGTGGCAGAGAGAGACTCTGTCTCAAAAAAAAGGAATAGTTTACACACCCCAACTACAGTGTTATAATCGTCTGTATTTTTTGTGTGTACTTATTTTAACTAGTGAATTTTGTACCCTCACATGATTTCTTATTGCTCATTAAAGTTTTTTTTTTTTTTTTCTTTCTGATTGAAGAATTATCTTTAACATTCTTTTAGGACGTCTGGTGTTAGTGTCTGGGAATATTTTTATTTTATTTATGTTTGAAGGATATTTCACTGGATAGCCCTCTCTAGGATATAATTGTTTTTCTTCAACACTATAAAAAGATCATGCTGTTCTCTCCTGGCCTGTAAGCTTTCCACTGAAAAGTCTGATGCCATACATATAGGAGTTCCATTGTGTGTTATTTAAGACTATTCACTTGCTGTCGAATTATCGCTGTTACCTGACAACTTGATTGTATACCTAGAAAACCCTAGACTCTTCCAGAAGACTCCCTGATCTAATTAATGAATTCAGTAAAGTCTCAGGATACAAAATCAATGTATACAAACCAGTAGCTTATATACTGTTGGTGGAAATGTAAATTGGTTCAACCATTGTGGAAGACAGTGTGGCAATTCCTTAAAGATCTAAAACAGAAATACCATTCAACTCAGAAATCCCATTACTGGGTATATACACAAAGGAATATAAATTGTTCTATTAAAAACACACACGCTCCCATATTTTCACTGAAGTACTATTCACCATAGCAAAGACAAGGAATCAACCTAAATGCCCATCAATGGTAGACTAGATAAAGAAAATGTGGTACATATACACCATGGATTACTATGCAGCCATAAAAAAGGAATGAGATCATGTCCTTTGCTGGAACATAGATGGAGCTGGAGGCCATTATCCATAGCAAACTAATGCAGGAAGAGAAAACCAAATACTGCATGCTCTTACTTATAAGTGGGGGCTAAATGATGAGAAAACATATAGAGGGGAGCAACACACACTGGGGCCTATCAGAGGGTAGGGGATGGGAGAATAGAGAGGATTAGGAAAAGTAACTATTAGGTACTAGGCTTAATACCTGGGTGACAAAGTAATCTGTATAACAAACCCTCCCCCATGACACAAGTTTACCTATATAACAAACCTGGACATGTACCCCTGAACTTAAAATAAAAGTTAAATTTTAAAAAAAGAAATAGCGTTTCTATTCACCAACGACATTCAAACTGAGAACCAGATTAAGAACTGAGTCTCTTTTACAATAGTCACAAAAATATAAAATACCTAGGAATACATTTAACCAAAAAGATCAAATATCTTTTAAAAAAAGAACTGCAAAACACTCATGAAAGAGATTGTAAATGACACAAATAAATGAGAAAACATTCCATGCTCATGGACTGGAAAACTCAATATCATTTAAATAACCATATTATCCAAATAAATCTGCACATTCAGTACAATTTCTATCATATTACCAGTGTCATTTTCACAGAAATATTATAAAGAATTCTAAAGTTCATATGAAACGAAAAAAGCCTGAATATTCAAAGAAATCCTAAGCAAAAAGAACACCACATCAGATTGCATGACTTCAAATTATACTATCAGGCTACAATAACTAAAACAGCATGATACTGGTACAAAAATAGTCACATAATTCAGTGGTACAAATAGAGAACCCAGAAATAAAGCCACATACCTACAATCCACTGATTTTCAATGAAGTCAACAAAAATAAACAATTGGGCTAAGATACCCTATGTCATAAATAGTACTGGGAAAACTGGCTAGACATATGCAGAAGAAAGAAATTGGACCTCTGTCATTCAACATATAAAAAAAATTATCTCAAGATGAATTAAAACCCTAAATGTAAAACCTGAAACTTATAATAATACTAGAAAAAAATTATTTTAGGGATCTTGTGGATATTGGCCTAGGCAACAAATTTATGATGAAGAATGGGACTTAATAAAACTTAATAAAACTAATAATTTTCTGCACAGCAAAAGAAGTAATCAACAGGATAAGCAGATAGCCTACAGAATGGAAGAAAACATTTATAAATTATGCCTCCAACAAAGAATTAATATATAGCATCTACAAGGAACTCAAAACAACTCAATGACAATGAATAAACACAAATAATCTCATTAAAAAGTAGGTGAAGATTATTAACAGACATTTCTCAAGAGAAGAAATACAGGTAGACAACAAATACATGAAAAAATGTTCAACATCACTAATAATCAGAGGAATGCAAATTAAAACCATGCTACAATGACATTTCACACCAGTCTAAATGACTTTTATTAAAAAGTTAAAACACAAAAATGTTAGTGTGGATGTGGAGAAAAGGGTATGCTCATACACTGTTGGTAGAAATGTAAATTAGTCTAACCTCTTTGAAAAACAGTATGGAAGGCTGGGCTTGGTGGTTCACGCCTGTAATCCCAGCAATCTGGGAGGGTGAGGCAAGCGGATCACGAGGTCAAGAGATCGAGACCATCCTAGCCAACATGGTGAAACCCTGTCTCTACTAAAAATACAAAAGTTAGCTGGGCGTAGTGACGTGTGTCTGTAGTCCCAGCTACTCAGGAGACTGAGGCAGGAGAATCGCTTGAACCTGGGAGGCAGAAGTTGCAGTGAGCCGAGATCGTGCCACTACACTCCAGCCTGGTGACAGAACAAGACTCCGTCTCAAAAAAACAAAAGAAAAAAAGAAAAAAAAAGAAAACAGTATGGAGATACCTTAAGGAACTAAAAGTAGAACTACCACGTGACCAAGAAATCCAACTACTGGGTATCTACCCAAAGGAAAAGAACTTATTAAATAAAAAAATAAATTTACACTTGTATGTTTATTGTGATACTATTTACAATGTCATGGAACCTACCTACATGTCCGCCAAGAGTTGATTGGATAAAGAAAATGTGGCACCTGTACACCATAGAATACCATACAGCCATACAACATAATGAAATCGTGTCTCTTGCATGAACGTGGATGGAGTTGGAAGCCATTATCCAAAGTGAGCTACCACAGAAGCAGAAAATAAAATATTACTTGTTCTCATTTCTAAGTGGGAGATAAACAAATGGTACACATGAACCTAAAAATGAAGAAAATAGACTCTGGGGGCTCCAAAGTTAGGGGAGTGGGATAAGAGTTGAAAAATTACCTACTGTGTATATTTGGGTGATGGATACACTAGAAGCCCAATTCTCATTATTATGCAGGTAATATTCTTCTCCCTGACTCTACATTTGCAAAAAAAATGTGGAGTTTTATTATCAAATAAATTAATTGTCAGAACAGTATTCATTGCTAACCAATAGGATATACTTTTTCAGAAAATGCCTGAGTTCATTTTCTTCCAATTCAGATAAGTGTATTAATAGCATCTCCATGACTGCTTCTCACCTTTAAAATTGAAATCTAAGATGGAAAATGCACAAAGCATTACCTTCAGTTTATCACTCGTCTGAAATAAAGCACCACCATTTTCCACATTTCTTAACAGTGTTCTATTTGTTTTGCTCTCACAAAATTCCACTGAGCAGTGAATTCTTTGAAAATACTTAGGATGTGAAGGTAAAGTTCATTAAACTATATTTTTCTATCCCACCCCATGCCACAATATATCCGAATTCAGAACATCCCCAGATAAATCCACACACCAGATATCTACCGCCATTCTTTGTTTAAAGGAACTTTCACTGATATTCCAAATTGACTCTTTGCTTAGCACCTTGGGAGGCTGTCAGTACAACCTAAGGCACTCAAGCAAGAATCCAGGTATGTTAGCTGGATGCCTTTTTTTGTAAATTGGAATAAGTATAATTTCAGTTTTGAAGTGGACATGTGAAAGCAGAACCTGCATGAGGCCTTGACCAGAGAGGGGTGTTCTGATAGGTGAGTTTTAGAGAGTACACAAGGAAGTGGAGGATCAGATAACTAATGTTCCTAGATGTAGCATCTCTCTGGAACATTTGGAAATTATTTGTTGCCTAGAGGGGCATGGACTGCACATTAAAGCCCACTGGTTTAGTAGGAATTCACTGAACACTGCTGTATTTAAACACAGTAGGTTAAACATTGAGTTGTGGGAGGTTAGAGACACTTCTGAGCTATAGTCTTTGTCCTGTCAGCTTAGACTATGCTCCAAGGGAGTAAAATCAAGGTACAGTGAATATTCAGCTTGAGCAAAAAATAAAAACAGCCTTCTGTCAGGTTTCAAGAGGCAACACCAATACCAAACTGAAAAAGGATTTTGCTCATTTATTTGTTTTATGGTTTTTCTTTTACTGACCATATGTACGATGGCACGTCACTATTTAGGTCTTGTGCAGACTGCAGATATGGCAGCATTTTACATATCAAAATTATAAAATCTGCCACTTGCCTCTTTTTCTGTGATAACTCTGTCCCTTGACATTTTTTATTCCAATATATCCTTTTTATAAAATAATTTGTGAGATATAATTGATATACAAAAACTGTACATATTTAATATATATAATTTAATGAGTTTGGATATGTGTGTGTGCCAATAAAACTGTCACCATAGTCAAGGTAATTAATACATCCATGAACTCCAAAGGTTTTCTTTTGCCTTTTTGTTTTATGTTTTCCTATTGTTGTTATTGTAAGAATACTTAATGTAAGATCTACTCTCTTAACAACTGTTTAAGTACACAACACACTGTTATTAACTATGGGCCCTATGTTGTACAGCAGATATTTGAAACTTATGTATCTTGTATAACGGAAATTTTACACTCATTAAACAACTTTCCATTCCCCACTTCCCTTAGTTTCTGACAGCCCCCACTACTTGCTTCTTATGTCCAATAAATGACTGTTTCTAGAACAATGAGAGACCAGCTGTGTACAGCAGCAAAAATGTGCTGAATGTGTGCTGCACATTTCCTATTCGTAGAACCCCGTGCTAGGTACTAGGTCAACTGAAGGGTAGAAGGCTTAGACACAAGAACATGATAAATTCAACCCTAGTGGCACACACAATAATTACCATAAATTCTATGAGGTCTGAAGCCTGACACCATCAAGGAAGCCTATTACAAGGAGGTGAAAATTAAACTGAGGAAACACATAATTTAAATAAGCAGAGAAAACTTAGAAAAACATTCTAGGAAGAATATCCTTTTTATGCCTTTGAGATTCAATAGTTTTAAAGTAAAGAAAGTCAAAAAGAGGAAGAATAGCCTGTAGATACCCAACAATAATTGGAACAAAGGGATTACTGCAGGTTTGGATGTTGACTTTACTAAATTTCTCATGACATGACTTGGGACCCAATGCTTATTTTATATTTAATTAACTTGAGAGACCCCAAATTTGCAAGTTTATCTTCATCTGCTACACATGCCAAGGCCATATGTGCTTTTTGTTTTCTTTGTCTCACTTGAAGGCATTGATAAACATTCCTGTTAAATATTTGAAAAGTCACTAAAAATATGAACTTACATACAAAAACAACACTAATGAATGTTAGTAAAAGCGCTGAATAGAATCTCCAGATCTTTCACGTTCATCTTTGACATCTTTGATGTAGGTTGTGAACATGTATCAAGGAGATAGAATTTCCAGGTGATAAAATATTGGTAATGTGAAAACAAATATTTCCTCTCAATGTCTATAATAAGGAGACACTTCTGGTTCTAAAATGTGTACTACCCACAATAAAGTAGAGGTTACTAATAACGTTTTCTCTTCATTTAGTATCTCTTTGATTCCAGACAGTATTGTACTTGCTTGTTTGTATGTGATTCATTCAATCATCAAAAGACACTCTCTCAGTTAGCTATTATCTCAATTTTATTAATGAAGAAATTGAAATGTTGACAACATAAATAACTTTGTGCACGGCTAGTCAGGAAGTCAGTGGTGATGTAGTTTACAAACATAATGTTAGGCTCCAAAACCTGTTCTACTTCCATTAGGTTTTGCTTTCTCACAAGTAGACAACCAGCACTGATAGCACATAATGCCTTTGGTAAAACGCGATTGCTTTTCATGAAAGGCCACTGTGAGAGGTTCCTACTTTGTGTTTTTTGATTAATTAGACTTTGAAAGGACCTCCAGGAAAGTGAATGTCTCTTAACAGTTTACATTTTGGTGAATAGCTAAGAATCAAAGTGTTACCTGGGGGTCCTTGCTCCCAGAGCTCCCAAGATGGTGGTAGGCCACTTCCAAGATGGTGGCAAGCCTCGTGCTCTCTGACCTGGGGTTCTTGGCCTAATGCATTCCAAGGAATGGAATCTTGGGCCATACAGTGAGTGTTATAGCTCTATTAGAAGCTGTGGGTCATGGAAGAGAACCGTGGAACCCAGTGACTAGTGTTCAGCTCAATTAGGACGAACTCAGGCACTTAGCCATGCAGGAACAATGGCAAGCCTTTAGCCTGATCGGGAGTGGCAATGGACGCCTCGCTGGATCAAGAGCACAGTGGATACCCTGCCAGATCCGGAGGGATGGAAGTCAGTGGCGAGTCTGAAACAGCGGCAAACAGCAGTGGTGGATGGCAAGCAAAAGCTCAGCTCGAGCCGTAACAAACACAGACCAGAAGAGTGCAGATGCAAGATTTAATAGAGTGAAATAGAGCGAAAACAGAGCTCTCAAACAAAGGGAGGGGACTCAAAGGGGGTTGCCATTGCCAGCTCCAATGCCTGGGTTATATCCCGATCCTTGTCCCTCCCGCTGTGCTCTCAGGCAATAGATGATTGGCTATTTCTTTACCTCCTGTTTTTGCCTAATTAGTGAGCTCTCTGATTGGTCAGGTGTGAGCTAAGTTGCAAGCCCCTTGTTTAAAGGTGGATGTGGTCACCTTCCCAGCTAAGCTTACGGATTCTTAGTCGGCCAAGGAAATCCAGCTAGTCCTGTCTCTCAGTCCCCTCTCTCAACAGGAAAACCCAAGTGCTGTTAGGGAGGTTGGCCGATGACCGCTCTAACTGTTTCCTACTGAATTGGGGCATAGTAGGGGTTGTGCAGTTGAGATTTCCCTGGGAAGGGTGTCTTTGATGTCATTAACATCGGCATATGGGCTAGCTGACTGGTTCAGGGGTCCATGGTAGATCTTAGTCATGGACTGCATCTGGGGCTCCATTTGAAGAACGATTTGTAGTTTTACAACTTCAATTCTGGAAGACACAAACTTAACAAGGAGATTAAAGATACAGGGTCCAAAGAGGAGTAGCAATATTATAGCTGCTAGAGGTCCTAAGAATGGGAGAATCCAGGGCATCCATTGGCTGAGGAGGCCCGGGAGTCCAATGTTTTGAAGCTCCTCTGCTCTACATTGTATTCGATCTCAAATTTCTGTAACTTTCTTAGTGACGATTCTGGATTGATGAACATAATAACAGCATTCTTCTCCTAAAAATAAACAGGTTCCCCCTCTTTCGGCAGTTAGCAAGTCTAAAGCTCTTCGATTTTGAAGAACTACTGCTGCTAGGGAGTTAAGTTGATCTTGCAAGGTGACTAGGGAGTCGGCGACCCATTCCATGTTACCATTTACTTCTTGAGATAGTTTGTAGTAGAACTGAGTAGAGGTTGTGATATTACCAATGCCAGTACCTAGTCCACCTAGCACTCCTGCTCCAATAACAAAAGGAAGAATGGGTAGTCTTTTGTTGTGGAGCTTAGGTACAACATGATTGTATAAATCTTGCTCAGTGTAGATGGTCATAGGGGACACTAAGAGTGAGAGGAAGCACATAGATTCTGAAGAGCCATTCAAACAACGATAGGCTGAGGTACCACAGACAAAAAATATTCCTGAGGGTAGGCAGACTATTCGTGTGGGAGGAGTTACCCATCTGATGCATTGGGAGTTGGTTGTGTCTATAGTATTGCTAACTTTTACACAAGTGAGGTTTGAGGTATGCGTTATTTCCAGATTGGAATCAAGAGGTCCTACTAAAATGGAAGTGGTGTTTATTTCTGTGCTGAAGTTGTTCCATTGTTCAGGTACAGGGATTGAAACCTATGGCCTGAAGTGAAGGGGGAGGCACATCCAACAGTTAGTAGGGTTTTGGACCGAGACCTCATGGAGCCCAGTGAGGGTGGTATTAAATAGGCTTACCAGGCGACTGTGGCTACGGAGGGTTTCATGTAGTTTTGAGAGATCTAGTCCTTTGTAAGGGTTAGGGGTGCTATGTACCTGGGTCAGTTGGGAGATTGCTTCCTTTACGTGTTTTTCTCTTGCCTAATCTTGAACTCCACCCCCATCAGACATACTGGTATGGGTGAAGTAAGTCCAACAGACAGTGGTTCTAAGTCCTCTAGGACAACTAGGATTAATCATTTTTCCTGTCCAATAATGAGTATTTGCATGCATGCAAAGAGTGACAGAGTTATAGCAATTGCAGGGCATATGGGTGTGGGCAGTGAAGGTGGGGTTTCCCTTAGATAAACTCCTATATGATGGGGTGTCAGTATTTCCGGGATATCACATTCCAAGAAACTCTTGCTAAGGGGAGCTACAGCTGCATGGTGTGGGGTGCAGTGAGAGTGAAGGGGGGTAAGATAACAGTAAAGAGAAAAATATGATAAGGGAGGGCCATGGGGATTTACGATTTTAGTTATTTTTCTCCCGGTTGTCATTTGATGAGCGGGCACAGATCCTCTAGAGGTTCACAGGAATAGCTAGTGCTGTCTCCTGGATTTTCGGGTTCCTTTGGCAGTATCCAGGGTTTGACTCAAACGTGATGTATCCAAGACTCCACTACAGACACTTTAACTGCAATTGAGGTAGATAAAATGACTGGGTAGGGTCCTTCCCAGGATGTATCTAGGGATGGGGAATTAGAAGGAAGGGACTTGAGTAATACCATGTCACCAGGGTGGAATAATTCCTTTCCCTCTTCTCGGGGACAGGCTCCTTGTAATGTTTTAAGAACTTGTTGATATTTGGCTAAGGAGGTGATGTCTGCAACTAAGTTGGCCATCTCTCGGTCAAGCACAAGGTCATTGGTTAGGAAGAGATGTCCATACAGCATTTTGTATGGGCTAAGTCCTGCTTTTTGGGGAGAGTTTTGGATTCTTAGTAAGGCTATAGGCAACAGAGCAGGCCATGTTAGTTGGGTTTCCTGGGTTAGCTTTTTTAAATGTCATTTGAGTGTGTCATTCATTTTCTCGACTTTCCCTGAGAACTGTGGCCTCTAGGTGCAGTGTAAGTGATATTGTATACCTGACACCTGGGATACTCCATGGGTTACTGTAGCCTTGAAAGCAGGGCCATTGTCACTCTGTAAGCCTCGGGGAAGTCCGAATCTGGGAATTATTTCATGAACTAGTGCCTTTATTACCTCTTGGGCCTTTTCTGTCATACAGGGGAAGGCCTCCACCCAACCAGTGAAAATATCTACCCAGACTAGTATATACTGAAATCCCAGAGATTTGGGCATGTGGGTAAAATGTAGTTGCCAGTCTTCTCCTGGGTAATGGCCTGTTCTTTGTTCTCCTGAAGGAGCTTGGCGATAAGGCAGGGGATTATTTCTTTGGCACACTTCACAGGTCCTGACTATCTGCTTGATAGTTTTGAAAAGGCCTGGTCCAGTAAATAATGATTTGGCCATCTGATGGGTGCTATCAATGCCTAAGTCAAAGGTTTGGTGAAGGGTTTTAAGTAATTTCCATTGGTTAGCTGCAGGCAAAAGTATTTTCTCTTCTTCGGTGGCTAGCCATCCTGAGGGGAGAAAACTATGTCCTTGTGAGGTTCCCCATTCTGTTTCTCCTGCTGAGTACTGGGGCTTTGTTTCCCGGAGGGAATTGCCCCATACTAGGGGTCCTTCTATAAGCATTTCTAATGGAGGGTCCTGCCTTGTGGCTCTTTTGGCTTCAATATCCACTTGGCGGTTCCCTTCTATTTCCCTTTCCTTTCCTTTCTGATGACCCCGGCAGTGTAAGACTGCCACCTCTTTAGGTTTCTGTACAGCCAATAATAATTTCCTAATGGCTTCCTGATGTTTGATAGGTGTTCCCTCAGAAGTTAGGAATTCCCTTTCTCTCCATATTGCTGCATGGGCATGGAGGACTAGGTAAGCATACTTAGAGTCTGTATACATATTTACCCTTTTTCCTTCTCTTAATTCTAGTGCCTGAGTGAGGGCTATTAGTTCTCCCAACTGAACACTAGTTCCTGGAGTCAGGGGGTTACTTTCAAGTATTCCATTATCAGTGACCACTGCATACCCCACTTTTCGAAGTCCTTTTTCTACAAAGGAACTTCCATCAGTATACAAGTTGAGGTCGGGATCAGTCAAGGGAACCTCTAAAAGGTCCCCTCGAGCGGCGTAGGTTTGAGCAACCACTTGTTGACAGTTATGTTCTATCTTTTCTTCATTGTCTGGAAGAAATGTGGCTGGGTTAAGAGTTGCACAAGTGTGCAATTGCAGCACTGACCCTTCAACTAATAGAGCCTGATATTTAAACGGTTGCCTGACAGCCACAAGTCTCCTTTAGCAGTGTGTATGCCATTCACATCATGAGATGCCCACACAGTAAGATCTCTTCCCTGTATTATTTTAACTGCTTCAGATACTAAGACTGCTACTGCTGCCACTACCTGTAAACAATGAGGCCCGACCCTTTGCCACTACATCAATTTCTTTACTCAGGTATGCCATGGGTTGCAAGTGGCATCCCTCGGACCTGTGGAAGGACTCCTAGAGCTATTCCTGTGACATATAAAGAAAAGTCTTCACCCATTGGCAAGCTTAACACTGGGTCTTGGGTTAGGGCCTTCTTTAGGGCCTGGAAAGCCGCTTCTGCTTCAGGTGTCCAATCTACTAAATGGGTATTGGCTTTCTCAGTTTCCTCAATTAGTGCATATAAGGGTCTGGCTATTTCACCATACTTGGGAATCCATATTCGGCAGAAACCAGTTATCCCAAGGAGCCCTCTTAGTTACTTTAGGGTTTTGGGATGAGGATAGGCCAGTATAGGAGGATACTTTCCTCACGGAGGGCCCTGGTGCCTTTGGATAATTTTAACCCTAAGTATTTAACCTGCTGTGAGCAGAGCTGAGCCTTTGGTTTGAAAACCTTGCAGCCACAGGTAGCAAGGAAATTTAAGAGCGCTTGGGTGGCTTGATGGCAAAAGGTTTCTGAACGAGTGGCTAAAAGTAAATTATCCACATACCAAAGGACAAGAGTGTCCAGGTATGAGAATTGGCTCAAGTCTTGGGCTAATGCCTGGCCAAATAGATGGGGGCTATCCCTGAACCCTTGGTGTAAAACAGTCCAGGTGAGTTGAGATGTTGGGTTTGAACGATCTTCAAAAGCAAACAAGAATTGAGAGTCAGGATGTACAGGGATGCAGAAAAAGTCATCTTTAAGATCCAGGACTGTAAACCACTCTGCTTCCTCTGGTATTTGGGAAAGCAGAGTATAAGGGCTAGGTACAGCTGGGTATAGAGGAACAACAACCTCATTGATAATCCTGAGATCTTGCACTAACCTCCACTGTCCGTTGGGTTTCTGTACTCCTAAAATTGGAGTATTGCAGGTGCTATTGCATGGTTTGACTAGGCCTTGGGCTTTTAGAACCTTAATCTTTTGGAGTCTTTGTTGAGCCTCGGGTCTAAGGGGATGCTGCCTTTGGTAGGGAAAGGACGTGGACTCCTTTAGTTTAACTTGAACAGGACAGGCATTCTTTGCTCGTCCATATTGTCCTTCTGTTGCCCAGACTTCAGGATTAATTCCTTTCTCAAGCAGGGGACAAAAAACAGGTGCTCCTTCTCCTATGTTCAGGTGTATAATGGCCCCTGCTTTTGCTAGAATGTCTCTGCCTAACAAGGGAGTGGGGCTTTCAGGCATAATTAGAAAAGCATGTGAAAAGAGTAAAGCTCCCCAGTCACAACTTAGTGGCTGGGAGAAGTATCTAGTGACTGGCTGTCCAAGGACCCCTTGGATAGTGACAGATCTGGAGGACAGTTGTCTGGGACAGGAGAGTAAGACTGAGAAGGCCTCACCAGTGTCCAGGAGACAGTTAACCTCTTGGCCCTCAATGATCAAGCATACTTGGGGCTCTGTGAGGGTGATGGCATGGGCTGGCGCTTGCCCCAGGCACCCTCAGTCCCATGGCTGGATCATCTGGTTAGTGGCTTCTGACTCAGAGGACGTTCATCCCCCGGGGCAGTGGGCCTTCCAGTGATTCCCTTGACATAAGGGGCATGGATGAGAGGGCAGCTTACTTCTACTTGGACAATCTTTTTTAAAGTGTCCTTATAGACCGCACTGGAAGCAAGCCCTATTAGGCATTGGATTTGCCCAGCTTTTCCCTTTTCCAGAGCCTCCAAAGTCCGCTTGCCTGAGGGCCATAACTAAAGCAGTGACCTTTTTTTAATCCCTTTTGTCCCGTTCCGCCTGCTCCTCCTGATCCCTATTATAAATAACTGAGGTTGCCAAGTTCAATAGGGTTTCTAAGTTTTGCTCTGGGCCCAAGGGGGACTTTTGAAGTTTTTTTCTAGTGTCTGCAGCTGACTGAGTGATAAACCTATCCTTTAAGATTAGTTGGCCTTCAATAGAGTCAGGTGACAGAGGTATGCTTCCTCAATGCCTCCCTTAGTCTCTCCAGAAAGGCAGTAGGATTTTCTTCCCTTCCCTGTGTTATAGTGGACACCATTGAATAATTCATAGGCCTCTTCCTAGTTTTCCTTAGTCCTTCTAGTATGCAAGTTAGCAGATGTCTGTGGCACCAATCTCCATGTTCTGATTCTGTGTCCCAGTGAGGGTCTACACTGGGAACTGCCTGTTGGCCTGCGGGGAATCGTTCTCTTTTCTCTGTTGTCATCCTATCATTGACCTGACTGAGATACCAGAGATCGCCAAACTCTTGGGCTGCAGTTATGGTGGCACTTCTCTCATTTGGGGTTAGTGTCTGATTTAGTGGTAACTATATCTCTTCATGTCAGATCAAAGGATTGTCCTAACCCTTGTAAAGCATCAATATAGCCATCAGGGTTACCTGAGAATTTACCTAGGTCTATAATTTGCTTTAAGTCTGAGAGAGAAAAAGGTACATGCACTCTGGCTGGGCCTAATTCTCCTCCTCCCACTGCTTGGAGGGGGCGTAATCGGGGAATATTGGCACTCTTTGGTTCATTGTCTACCCCTTTGTCTATCTCCTATTGGACCGTTTGGGTTGAAGGGGAGTCCTTATTAGCTGGGGAAGGAGTCATGGGGACACTGGGGTAGGGAGGTAGACTCTGAGGGCTTCCTGTATGGCATAAATCATACTTTCTACATAATTGCGAGTTGTCTCTAATTGAAAAGAAAGTTTGTACATATGGCACTTCACTCCATTCACCTTCTTTTCTACAAAAGAGGTCGAGCTGTAAGATGGTGTCATAATTTATATTCCCCTCAGGAGGCCAGGTTTCTCCCCCTTGAAGAGGATATCGTGGCCAGGCGGTACTGCAGAAGAATATGTCATTTCTTTTTTTTTTTTTTTTTTTTTTTATGCTTTAAGTTCTAGGGTACATGTGCATAACCTGCAGGTTCGTTACATATGTATACTTGTGCCATGTTGGTGTGCTGCACCCATCAACTTGTCAGCACCCATCAACTCATCATTTACATCAGGTATAACTCCCAATGCAATCCCTCCCCCCTCCCCCCTCCCCACAACAGGCCCCGGTGTGTGATGTTCCCCTTCTCTTTCTTAGCATCTGAGGGTCAAATTGGTCCCAGTTCTGCAGAATACATCTGGGGATACCTAGGGGCGTTTTTGCCTTGGGGAGAATGCTTCCCATCTGAAAAAAGAACATAGGGATGCCAGCACCCCAGTCATTTTCCCATGAGCATTAGTCCTAGAGCGTCCTCTATGGTCTTAATGCTTATTCCTTTCCAGGGTGCATAACCACCCTTGGACCTCTGCTTATCAGATTAGTTACGCTCACTGACGTAGCTGTCCTGCACCTGTTTTCCCACCTCTCTTGACCACAGAGAAAGGGGTCCAGGCTGCCAGATTCTAGTGGTCCTTTACCAGTGTGCCCAACATTGCCTTTGCGCTTAGGGGTGAGTCCTGGAGCTGGGCTGGGTTCCTGAGTATTTCATAACAACCCAGCTGCCCCATCAAGATGCATTCCCATAAGCAATAGTTCTTATGCAAATTCGTTTCAGAGAGGGTGTAGCAAACCTTTGAGTCAGGATTGAGATAACCTTTTGATTCTGTAAGTACTTTAAGACTTGGCTGAGTGCAAACAGCTGGCATGTTTGAGGAGCCCAATTATTAGGCAATTTTTCTAACTCTGCTTCCACAAGAGTCTCCGGATCAATTGCTGAATACCCGTTGTGGTTTTTTCCTCAATTACCTGGGAGGAACCATCTATATCGTCCTGTCCTGAAGGGAGTTCCTCCTAGGTCTGGTTGGGCCTTTGTATGGTAATTAAGATTTAAATCTCCCATTAGGAAATCTGCTGGGTTAAGGGAATTGTCAGTGGTTGGAGTTACATTACCCTTTTCTGACAGAATAGCCCCATACTTTAAGATTTTTGAGTTAGTAAGCTACCTTTTTGCTTTTTTTGACTTAGAATAATTCTGAACTGGTGAGGTGTGCTCACAACGAGGTTTCCTCTAAAAGTTACTTTTCTACTTTAGCAAAGCAGTTGCCGCTACTGACTGAATGCATTTGGCCCATCCGCCGGTTACTGGATTAAGGATTTTTGATAGGAAAGCTACGGGTTGTCAGTGGCCTCAGTGCTTTCGGGCTACGCCCTTATTTACACTGACAACAAGGTGGCATTGGAGTGTTATAGGGTCACAGACAAGACCTTCCATTATCAATTACAGGTGTTAAATTTACCCTGGCTTTTAAAGGAATAGGGCACACTTTTTTTTTTTTTTTTTTTTAATATTTCTGTCTTTTTCTTTCTTTTTCTCTTTGACTCCCTCTTTGTCTCTCTCTCCGTGTCTCTCTCTTAGCCATTACAAACTTGGGGCCCTGGCAAGGGTGGTGGGGAACAGGTCCCACATAACTGCCCATATCGAGAGCTGTATACCTAAATTGGGAGGGACACCAGGGATAAGACTCCCTGGGTTATAGCCCAGGTGCCTAAGGACAGCGTAGAGCTTCCTTAGATCCCTTTGGAGATACAACTTGCTAGAGGAAATGAAAGTCTGAACCATTAGTACCTAGGAGGCAGGCATCAGAGGAAGTAGATTCAGAGGTAAGGAGAATTTGGGGCTACACTTTCAAGAAAGTCATGGTCGGGACCCAGGAGGTGTGGGTCAGAAGGAAAGGTAGGGGGGCACGCATGGGCGACTGTTGAGTAGAGACTCTGGCTGCGCCATGATCTCAACCGGCTACTGCCGGGAGTGCGGGATGACAGCTTTCTGCCTCTAGTAGGCCCTTGGCTTTCCCAAGAAAATTAAAAGTGGAAGCTGGCTCTAGGCAGACCAACATCCCCAACCCAAAAGGGTTGGGAGTTGTTAGAAAGCCCTGCGCAGGTAGCCTCACAGCTGAGTCTTAAGTAAGGTGGCCACGCTAATCATTTTTAACTGGCCGACCGGTGCCTGCTATTTTTCTCCAATTCTAAGAAAGGATAGGTTACAGAATAGCAAGTGAAAGCGGTCCAGTATTATCACTTTGGATGTTCCTTCATGGTTGCCAAAATGTTACGGGGCATTCCTTGCTCCCAGAGCTCCCAAGATGGTGAGGGGCTGCTTCCAAAATGGGGGTGGGCTGCTTCCAAGATGGTGGCAAGCCTCATGTTCTCTGACCTGGGGTTCTTTGCCTCACGGATACCAAGGAATGGAATCGTGGGCCGTGAGGTGAGTGTTTTAACTCTATTAGAAGCCGTGGGTCATGGAAGAGAATCGTGGAACTCAGTGACTAGTGTTCAGCTCGATTAGGATGAACCCAGGCACTTAGCCATGCAGGAACAATGGCAAGCCTTTAGCCCAATCGGGAGTGGCAATGGGCACCTTGCTGAATCAGGAGCACAGTGGACACCCTGTCAGATCCAGAGGGATGGAAGTCAGTGGCGGGTCTGAAACAGCGGCAAACAGCAGTGGTGGATGGCAAGCAAAAGCTCAGCTCGAGCTGTAACAAATACGGACCAGAAGAGTGCAGCTGCAAGATTTAATAGAGTGAAAACAGAGATCCCATAAAAAGGGAGGGAACCCAAAGGGGATTGCCATTGCCAGCTCCAATGCCTGGGTTTGTATCCCAATCCTTGTCCTTCCCGCTGTGCTCTCAGGCAATAGATGATTGGCTATTTCTTTACCTCCTGTTTTTGCCTAATTAGTGAGCTCTCTGATTGGTCAGGTGTGAGCTAAGTTGCAAGCCCCGTGTTTAAAGGTGGATGTAGTCACCTTCCCAGCTAGGCTTAGGGATTCTTAGTCAGCCTAGGAAATCCAGCTAGTCCTGTCTCTCAAAAGGTTACTGCTTAGGCAAAACTAGACAAAGGTAGGATTTGATGCTTTCACTAGGTTTTGTTTTGTTTTGTTTGTTTTTTATAAAGCAGAATTATTTTTGTTGAAGAGCCATAACCTGGTCTCAATATACTCAGAGACACTAGAGGAAGAAAAACAATTTCATTTATGGCTTTGCTTTTGGAGACAGATTATCTTCATTGCCTTAAGTGACCTTTTTTTGGTATATCGAATTTAAGTTCTAAAAGTTAATGGGATGTGGTGTGAGACATACCTTTTTCTTTTTTTGTTCAAGTATTTCCCTGAGGATTTGGAAGGCTGAAGGCATGCAGCTTAAACAAATATGCATTCAAATATGTTTTCTACTGTTACAAATATAGGTAAAGAAATGAAGATCACTTAATAAAAAATACTCTTTTTAATAATAAAATACTCTAAGTTTTATTATTATGGTTTGTCAACAAAAAGAATCAGACTCTGTAAAATATGTGAAGAGATTTATTCTGAGCCAAATATGAATGACTGTGGCCCATGACATAGGTCTCAGGAGGTCGTGAGAACATGTGCCCAAGGTAGTCAGGACCCAGCTTGGTTTTGCACATTTTAGCGAGACATGAGACATCAATCATATACATTTAAGAAACACATTGGTTTTGTCCAGAAAGGCAGGACAACTCAAAGCAGGGAGGGAACTGGGGGGGGGGGGGGATCTTTTAGGCTATAGGTAAATTTTAACATTTTCTGGTTGTTAATTGGTTGAATTTGTCTAAAGACCTGGAATCAATAGGAAGGAAATGTTCAGGTTAAGATAAAAGATTGTGGAGACTGAGGTTCTTTTGAATCTTATAGTGGCTGCCTTCAGAGACAATAGATGACAAATGTATTCTATTCAAATCTTTAAAAGGTGTTAGACTCTTAGTTAATCTCTTTGGGATTGGGAGGGCCTGGAAGAAAAAGATCTAGCTATGTTAACAAAGATTCTTTACAGATGTAAACTTTCTCACATGAAGGACAGCTTTGCAGGGCCATTTCAAGATAGGGCAAAGAAACATGATTAGGGGTAAAATATTTTGACTTTCTTCTTTGTGACATAATGTTATGCCAGAGTCAGATTGGAAAATAAGTCATGATATATAGGGTTAAATAAAATCCATCTGATGAGAATTGTAGTGCATGACTCTCCAGACCCCTCAGATAGGAATTTGGGCAAGATTAAAAAACATCAGAGCTTAGTTCTCAGGTTGATGTTTAGAAATAAGTACTTTGTGACAACCACAAGGTAAAAGATGGAGAAAATATTTTTCCTGATACTCTAGATTCGTAGTCTATAACTAGTATTGTGGTAGGGTAGAAAGGGGGAATCTATTAATGGTTTTAGGTTTGCTACTAAAAATTATTTGCCAAACAACAACAATAAAAAATACAAGTATGATTCTTACCAAGCAAAAACTGTGACTGCAACTGAAAATTTCAACTATGGAAAACTTCATAACGTATCCATGTAGTGTATTCCATTTTTTGGGTAACTGTAATCATAAGAGGGCTCTTGGAATGAATTTTCTGTCAGTACAGGGTACAGTGCATCATGACAATGGATTTCTTGTTTTACTGTATGCTTCTAGTAATGGAGTCCATATAGTAGTCCAAAAGACCTAGGGAGCCAAACTTCAACTCAGGTGTCACCATTTTATGTGATACAAGGGAATTCAAAGTTTGTGGAATGATGGAATTAAAAGATAAAAATGTAAATGTAAACTCTTATGTTTCTCAACATAAGCTCCATCACGTTCAAGACACTTTTTTTTTTTTTTTTTTTTTTGAGATGGAGTCTCGCTCTGTCATCAGGCTGGAGTGCAGTGGTGCGATATTAGGTCACTGCAACCTCTGCCTCCCAGGTTCAAGTGATTCTTTGGTCTCAGCCTCCCCAGTAGCTGGGATTACAGGTGCCCACCACCATGCCAGGCTAATTTTTGTAATTTTAGTAGAGACAGGGTTTCATCATGTTGGACGAGGCTGGTCTTGAACTCCTGACCTCAGGTGATCCACCTGTCTCATCCTTTCAAAAGGCTGGGATTACAGGCATGAGACATCGCACCCATCAAGACACTTTGGAAAGCAATAATTCTAGCCATCTAGTCCATTCCTAAAGAACTGAAGTCCTGGAAATTTAACCATGCCAATGCAATCTTGCTTATAATATTAACTGATGAAAAATGAGTACCATTTAAAGATATATTAAGATTAGGAAACAAAAAGAAGTCAGAAGGATTCAAATCAGGATGTTAAGGTGGATGCCTAATGATTTCCCATCAAAACTCTTGAAAAATTGTCCTCGTTCGGGCCAAGCATGGTGGCTCATGCCTATAATCCAAGCATTTTGGAAGGCTGAGGTAGGATGACTACTTGAGCCCAGCAGCTCGAGACTACCCTGAGCAACACAGTGAGACCTTACTCCTTTAAACTGAAGAAAAAAAAAAAGCTCTTGTTTGGTGACAGGAATGAGTAGGAGCATTGTGGTGGAGAAGGACTCTCTGGTGAAGCTTTCCAGGGTGATTTTCTGCAAAGCTTTAGCTAAGTTTCTCAAAATGCTTTCATAACATATAGATGTTATTGTTCTTTGGCCTTCCAAAAAGTATTCAAGCAAAATTGCTTGACCACCCCAAAAAACTTTTCCCATGACCTTTGCTCTCGACTTGTTTTGCTTTGCCTACAACACTTCTACCACTTAGTAGCCACTGCTTTGGGTCTGCTTTGTCGTCAGGATTGTACTAGTAAAGCCATATTTCATCTTTTTTACAATTCGTTGAAGAAATGCTTCAGAATCTTGATCCCAGTTGTTTAAAATCTCCATTGAAAACTCTACTCTTGTTTTCAACTGATTTGAGTGTAATGATGTTAGCACCTATTGAGTGGAAAGTTTGTCCAACTTTGATTTTTCAGTCAGAATTGCATAAGCTGAACCAATTGAGATGCTATGGTGTTGGGTATTGTTTCTGCTGTTAATCATCGGTCCTATTCAGTTAGGGCATGAGCAATATTAACTTTCCTAGCAAATTTTTGTGGAGGATCTGCTGCTGTGGGCTTCATCTTCAACATTGCCTTGTCCCATGTTTAAACAAATTATCCATTTGTAAAATGCTAATTTTTTGAGCCATTGCCCCTACAAACTTTTCATAAAACATCAATAATTTTACCATTCTTTTCCCTAAGCTTCGACATAAGTTTGATGTCTATTCTTGCTTGAATTTTAGCAAACTTCATATTGCTTTGATAGCTCTTTTCGAGCTAATATGTTACATTTCTTGGTACCTCAAACTGAATCCTATTCAGACATGTAACAAGTTAGAACAGGTTTATTTTGTTGCAAAAAAAATTTGAAATCCATACATAGTTTTTTCATAATATACATCATTGTTCATAAACTTTTTGAAGAGACACTGCCCAATTAACATTTTGAATATATTTCGTGGCAAAGTACTTGCAAATTAAGAGGAAATATCAATTTGCATCCTAAAATAAATCAAATTTATGCTTTGAATCTTTACACTTATTAAAGAAGAATTTCAGCTACCTAAGAAAATTAGCTTATATTACAATATATGATATTTCAGCTATGTTAAATAAAACATCTAGATTTATTGATATTTTAATATTTATATTAAAATATATAATTTAGATATATATTTTATAATAAAAATCTAAAATATATAATATATAAAATATATATCTAAAATATAAGATTTTAGATATTATAATATTTAAAATCTTGCTACTTCAAACAGAAGAATAAAAGACAGAAAATTTAACAGTCTTATGGTCTTTGCCAATGCTCATTGGTTGAGTTTTGAATGAATTTTTGAAAGATTTACTGTACCATTAACTTTCATTCAAGATTTTCTTAAAACAAAAAGAATACTTGCCAAATATTTAATAATTCTGTGGTTTACATTTCACTGATATGCCGTATCTTGATGAGCTAAAACTGAAGTTTCAAAAAAGAAAAAGCTTCTAACTAGAAAGGTGCAAAAATTTATATGAAAATTGAAACTTTTCATAATGTATATCAACAATAATGGAATCACATATTTTCCCATTATGAATCAAATGTGGAAGGTATTAATTTTAATTGACATCCCAGAAACTATGAGCCAATTTGGCAATGTGGATATGAATATTAAAGGAAAATGCTTTTTGGTACCTGATTTAATTATTAGAAAATATTTAAGTATGTTTGAGATAATTTGAATATAGAAATCTAATTTTTCAATGGTAAATTGTACAAAATCTAAATGAAGATCAAGCATTCTGAGGAAAATGGGTACCCAATTTGAGCTATGCTATAGGTTTATATATACACCAGAGTTTGGAGACTTCATGCAAAAAATGTAAAACTTGTCATAAATGTTTTCTATTGATTACATCTCGAAATAAAAATATGTTAGATATGTTGGGTGAAATTAAATGTTATTTTTAAAAATTGGATTTTTTTTAATTTGACTTTTTATTTGAGATAACTGTAGATACACACAAGCAGTAAGAAATAATAATGAAAGATTTCATGTACACTTTACCTAATTTTCCACAATAGTAACATCTTGCAAAATTATAGTACAATATCACAACTAGAATGTTGATATTGATACAGGAAACAGAACACTTGCATCATCCTTTATAGAAACATCTACTTCCATCTTGCCCTCACTTCCTTATTAAACCCTGGTAACCACGTATCAGTTCTTCTTGTATATAATTTTGTCATTTGAGGAATGTTATATAAATGAAATCATACAGTATAAAATCTTTTGTTATTGGCATTGACACTTTTTCTCCCAGAATATTTATCTAGATATCAGTAGTTTTTATTTTCTTTGTTTCCTCTTTCCTTTCCTTTCTCCTTTCCTTTCCTTTCTCCTCTCCTTTCCTTTCTCCTCTCCTTTCCTTTCTCCTCTCCTTTCTCCTCTCCTCTCCTTTCTTTTCCTTTCCTTTCCTTTTTCTTTCTTCTTCCTCTCTCTCTCTCCTTCCTTCCTTTCTTTCTTTTCTTTTTTCTTCTTTTTTTCTTTCTTTCTTTCCTGCTGAGTAGTGCTCAATGGTATAGTGTATATTTAAATATTCACCTATTAAGGCAAATCTCGGTTGTTTCCAGTTTTTGACTATCATGAATGCATCTGTTATAAATATTTATGTAGAACTTTTTCATTGAACACGAATCCATTACTCTGTGATAAGTGCCCAAGGGTACATCACTGAATTGTATGATTTCTGTATATTTAGTTTTTCTTTTTCTTTTTTTTTTTTTTTTTTTTTTTTATAAACTTGACAAACTGTTTTCCAGAGTGGTCATACCATTTTACATTTCCACCAGCAATGTATGTTTCCCCATATCCATGCCAATATTTGGTGTTGTTGATAAGATAGTTGTCACTATTTTTTATTCTAGCCATTCTGATAAATGTGCAGTATATATCTTATGATTTTAATTTTAATTTTCCTTATATCAAACACCTTTACATGTGCTTATATGCCATTTATATATCATATTCTGTGAAATATCTCCACATCTTTTGCCTTTGTTCTAAGTGTTTCTGCTCCTTTTTTCCTAGTGTTGAATTTTGAAGTTCTTTATACAGCTTATAAATAGCTTTATATATAGCTTATACATTTAGTCTTTCAACAGGTCTTTCTCAGAGCATAATTTTTAGATTTTGACAAAGTCAATTTATTTAAAAAAAATTTTATAAATTATAATTTTGGTGTCAAATTGAAAAACATTCTGGCTAACCCTAGGTCCCAAAGATTTTCTCCTGTTTTTTCTAAAAGTTGTTACATTTAAGCCTGTTATTCAGTTTGAATTAATTTTGTTGAAGGCATGAGACTTAGGTCTAGATTGTTTTTCTTTTATTTGCCTGTGGATGTCCAATTATTTCAACGCTGTTTGTTGAAAGGCTGTATTTTCCCTCCATTGAATTGCTTTTATACCTTTAAAAAATTAGGTGGACATATTTGTGTACATATATTTTTGAGTTCTTAATTCTTTTCCATTGATCTATGTGCTCATTTTTCCACAAATAACCACACACTCTTGATTACTGTAGCTATATTATGTCTTAAAATCTTCCCCTCTGATTTATGTGTTTTATTGCCTTATTGCAGTAACTGAAACTCCTGGTATTGTTTAATTAAAAATACTGGGAGTGAATGTCCTTGCCTTGTTTCCAGTTTTAGTGGGGAAAGTATCAAGTCTTTCACTATGAAGTTTAATGTTAGCTGCATGTTTTTCACAGATGTCTCTTATCATGTTGGAGAAGTTCCCATGTATTTCTATATTTCTGAATGTTTTATTAAAAATGAATATTAAACTGTGCCAAATAAGTTTTCCATGTCAAATAATATGATCCAGTGATTTTCTTTTTACTAGACTGCTAATATGGTGGATTACATTGACTGATTTTCAAATATTGATTCATCCTTGAATGCCTGGAACAAATCCCACATGGCATGGTGAATAATTATCATTTTTATTGCTAAATTATATTTGCTAGTATTTTGCTGAGGATTTTTCCATCTATAACTATGAAAGATACTGGAATATAATTTTTTTGGTGCAGTCTTTAGGTTGTTTTGTATCAGAGTAATATTAATTTCATAAAATGTATTAGAACATGTTCTGTCTTCTCTTCTTTGCAACATATTATGTAGAATTGATGTCAGTTTCTTTTAAATGTTTGTTAGAATTCTCCAACAAAAATACCTGAACTTAGAGATATTTCATGTTGGATTTTTTTGAATTTTAAATTTAATGCCCTTAATAGTTTTAGAACAATTTAAATGATCTATTTTATATCAGTGAGTTTGGATAGTTTGCATTTTTTTGAGGATGGTGTGCAGTTTTTCTAAGTTGTTAATTGTGTATATATAGAATTATATGTAGGATTCCCTCATATATTTTAGCTGTCATTAGAGTCTATAGTGATATTCCCTATTCTATTTCTTATATTGGTAATTTATGTCTTCCTTTTTTCTTTCTTTCTTATTCTTGCTAGAAATTTGTCCACCATATTGCAGTTTTCAAAGACCAGTTCTTAGGTTCATTGATTTTTGCTACAATTTTTGTTTCAATTTTATTGATTTCCACTGTAATCTTTACCTTCCTTATGTTTATTTTGTTCTTCTTTTTTTAAGGTTTTTTTTTTTTTTTTTTTTTTTTTTTTTGTGGTGGGAGCTTACATTAATGATTTGAGATTTTAATTATTTTTTTTAATTATTATACTTTAAGTTCTAGGGTACATGTGCATAACGTGCAGGTTTGTTACATATGTATACTTGTGCCATGTTGCTGTGCTGCACCCATCAACTCGTCATTTACATCAGGTATAACTCCCAATGCAATCCCTCCCCCCTCCCCCCTCCCCATGATAGGCCCCGGTGTGTGATGTCCCCCTTCCTGAGTCCAAGTGATCTCATTGTTCAGTTCCCACCTATGAGTGAGAACATGCAGTGTTTGGTTTTCTGTTCTTGTGATAGTTTGCTAAGAATGATGGTTTCCAGCTGCATCCATGTCCCTTTTTTAATGTATGCATTTAGTGCTGTAAATTTATCATCGGCATTGCTTTCACTATGATCTACTCATTTTTTTTGTTTTTCTCTTTTTTTAATCAATAAAAACTTCCAATACTCCCTTTCTCTACACACGTTTCCCCTATTATTAATATTTTACATTAGTGAAATGCACTTATCACAATTGATGAACCAACATTGACACATGATTATAAATCAAAGTTCACAAAGTCCCCATTAAGGTTTGCTCTTGCTGTTGAACAGTTCTAAGAGTTTTAGAAATAAATGATGTCATGTATTTAGCATTACAGTATTATTCAGAATAGTTTCACTGCCCTAAAAATCCCTTGTATCCCACCTATTTTTCCCTTCCTTTCCCTACAAGCCTGGAACCCATTGATATTTTTACAGTCTTCATAGTTTTTCCCTTCCCAGAATGTCAAACTATTGGAATAATCCACTACATAGTCTTTTTAGATTGGGTTCTTTTACTTAGTAATATGAGTTTAAAATATCTCCATGTCTTCCTATCGCTTGATAGGCTGTTTATTCTTTGTGCTGAATAATATTTTATTGCATGGACGGTACCAGTTTATTTATTATTTCACTTACTGAAGGACATCTTGATTGTTTTCAATTTTGACAACTATGAATAAAACTGCTGTAAACATCCAAGTGCTGGTTTTTGTGTGAAGATAAGTTTTAACCACATTTGGGTAAATAATAAATATGAGTGTTGAATCATATGGTAAGATTAAATTTAAAGAACTTATAGATATTGCTGGATTAATAGCAACCATTTTTGTGTCTGTTTTCTATTTGTTCCTCTTATTCTTTTTTTCCTTGTTGTCTTCCATTTCTTTGCCTTTTCTGATTTTAATTATTTCATATGATTCTATTTTTTCTCACATTTTAACATATAAATTATACTTAAAAAAAACTTTTTAAGAGGTTGCAGTAGTTCGCATAATCAAAGTCCACTTTCAAATAACTGTATACTGCTCCTAGTGTAGTGTGAGTACTTTATGACAGAATATCGTTAATTTCATCCTGTCTTTTATAACATTGCTGTCATTCATTTCTCTCAACCATATGGTAAAATCACCCCATATATTCTCGCTATTATGTTGAATATACTGTTATCTATTAGATCAGTAAGACAAGAAAATGAAGTTTTATCTCCATTTATTCTTCATCTAACGCTCTACCTTTCTTTATGTGCATCTGAGCTTCTGACCTCTATTATTTCCCTTCTCTCTGAAGAACTTCTTTTCATATTTCTTTGAAGTCAGGTCTACTAGTGGCAAATTCCCTGCTTTTGTTTGATAAAGTCTTCATTTCATTTTCATTGTCAAAGGTTAAGTTCACTGGATACAGAATGCTAGGTTAATGGGGTTTTTCTTTCATGACTTTAAATGTTTCCCTCTTCCCTCTTATTGCGTCAATGGTTTCTGAAGAGAAGTCTGATATAATTCTTATCTTTTTAACTGTATGATGTAGTGATCCCCCTCTACCTGACTTCTTTCAAAAAACTTTATTCTTATCTTTCCTTGGTCTTCTGCAGTTTGAATATAATATGCCTAACTATATAATTTCTTGGCATTTATTTTGCCTGGTATTATCTAAGCTTACTGACTCTGTGGCTTGGTGTCTGTCATTAATTTTGTAAAATTCTCAGTCATTATTGCTTCAAATATTTCTTCTCTTTCTTTCCTTTTTTACCTTGTGATATTCAAATTATGTGTATGTTACCCCTTTTGTTGGTTTCCAATTTGTTCACCTTTTTTTTCATGTCTTGTGGATGGAAGTAATGACTTTGAAGTGCTTTACATGCTGGACCAGAAATCCTGACTTTTAAAATATGTGCAGACATTAAAGATTAGTCTTTGCACTGTAACATTCCATGAGTTTTGACAAGAATGTGTGTCATGAATTCACTACTACAATATCATACAGAACAGTTCCTTTTCCCTAACAAAATCTCTTTTGCTTCACCTACTCAACATTTAAACACCCTCCAAATCCTTGAAAAATCCTGATCTTTTTTATAGTCTCTGTATTTTTACCTTTTATAAAATGTTATATAATTGGAATAATAAAGTATCTTGCCTTTTTAGTCATATTTCTTTCACTTAGCACTAGGCCTTTGAGATCTATCCATGTCTTTTTTTTTGAAAGCTATTTTCTTTGTATCACTGAATAACTTTATGTTGTATGGATGTACCATAGTTTGTTTATCCATTCTCATATTAAAGGACATCTTGGTTGCTTTAAATTTTTGCCATTATGAATAAAGGTACTATAAACATTCATATACAAACGTTAGTATAAGCAGAAGTTTTCAAATTAGTTGGGTAAATACCTAAAATCACAATTGCTCTTTTGCCTGATAACCTATGATTAGCTTTGTAAGAACCTAAAAGTTATGGTCAGAATGGTTGTACTAGTTCGCATTCTCTCCACAGTGAATGAGAGTTCTGGTTGCTTCACATCCTCACCAGCAATTGTTGCTGTTCAGGTTTCTATTTTAATGATTCTAATAATGGTTCGTGGTAACTCGTTTTATTTTGCAATTTCATAGTCACATATAATATTGAGTATCTTAATATGCTTATTTCCATCTGTTTACATCTATATATATATATTTGATAAGATGTCTGTTAAGATCATTTACCCTTTTCTTAATTAGGTTTATTTTCTTATTTCTAAATTTTAAGAGGTTTTTTTGTGTGTGTTTTGCATAAAAGTCTTTTTTCAGATATTTGTTTTGTAAGCATCTTGTTCCAGTTTGGGGCTTGAAAGTTTTATTTCTTTAATTTTGATGAAGCTAGACTTATCAATTTTTTTCATTTATTGATTGTGCTTTTGGTGTTGTATCTTAAAAACTCATTGCTAAACTCAAGGCCATCTAGATTTCTCCTCTGTTTTCTACCAGAACTGTTATACTTTTGAATTTTACATTTACATTTATAATTCAGTTTGAGTTACTTTTGTGAAAACTGAGAGCTGTGTGTGTAAGGTTTTCTTTCTTTATGTGGACATCCAATTGTTCCAGAACCCTTTGCTTAAAAAACCATTATTTCTCTATTAAATTGACTTGACTTTTATGCTTTGTTCAACAGGATATTAATTATTCCAAAAATGCACTTTGGCAGTGATCTGGCATGACTTCTCTGGAATCTTAGCATCATCCTCATGAAGCTCATTCCCACAGAGGTCAAAACTAGAGAACTTGATTAAAATTTGTCAGGCTAGTTCCTGGCTGTGATTCATGCTTTACTGAGGACTTTTTCAACAAAAAACGAGGTCATTGAATTACAATTGACATCAAGTATATTACTTTCCTTGAATTTTTTTCTAAATGATAATGTTACCCCGTTAGTGATTCTTGCTATAGGTATGGTTTGAAACTTAGAATTAATCAGCAAAATTGGGCCAGGCGTGGTGGCTCATGCCTGTAATCCCAGCACTTTGGGAGGCCGAGGCCGGTGGATCACCTGAGGTCGGGAGTTTGAGACCAGCCTAACTAACATGGAGAAACCCTGTCTCTACTAAAAATACAAAATTAGCCGGGCATGGTGGCACATGCCTGTAATCTCAGCTACTCGGGAGGCTGAGGCAGGAGAATCACTTGAACCCAGGAGGTGGAAGTTGCGATGAGCTGAGATCATGCCATTGCACTCCAGCCTGGGCCACAAGAGTGAAACTGTATCTCAAAGTAATAATCATAATAATAGTAATTAGCAAAATCAAGTGTTAAATATGTTTTGACTTAATATGTCCTAGAAAGCCAAACTAAATTTTAGCTGGATAAATAGAATGGACATAGAAACCCATTTTTATTATCTTCTAGATTCATTTTTCCCTCTCAGTTTTATATTTATTATAAAATTTACAATTGGAAACCGTTAAAACCTTGAAAACATGGTATACATGACATTAACATTGCTATTATTAAATCTGTTTGAGTGTTTTTTCTTTTCATATGCTGTCTCTTCTTTAACAAGAGTTGTCCTATTAGTGGAATTTACAAATAGATTCAGTATAGGTAATTACGATTTCAGTGAAAATGCTCTTATGTGGAAATTGGTTAGTGGAACAGTACTTCATTTTAGTATAAATGAATAGATTCAATCACAGTAGACTACATATCATAAACATCTCTAAAATGTATTTTGAATCTCATCGTTAATTTAGGTTCAGTGATACTGAGCGCTTAAACATCTGCATTCAGTCATAAATAATGGTGTTTTCCCCTGACATCATTTTTATGTTTTAAAAATAAACATCATAGATTATTATTGGGATGAATTTGGCCATTTAACTGATAGAGGTTTATTCCCTATTGTCTTTCTCCTTCTGTCCTCTACCACTTTGAATGGCATGGGAAATTTTTTTTTGAGTGTGAACTCATCTTTCCTCCCAAATTCATATATGGAGTGAAACAGCAAGTAGAATCATTATACTTGTAGAGCCTGGTAGGTCCACCTAAGGCAATAGGTTCTTTGAAATCTACACAACAGAGACAACCCAGAAGTCTTCCTCTCCTTGAAGTAAAATGAGAGTTGAGGGAGTAGCAACAGAAGAGGAGATTCACCTCTCTTTAGAGTTAAAACTCAAGGTTTCAGGGATTTTTCAAGAAACCTCAGGCTATAAATTCCTCAAATAACATCTGAACTTCTATGTTTGACATGTTTTTGCACATCGTATAGCAATTTTTTTTTTTTTCATCCCTGATGAAACCAGTGAAATGAGTTTGGTAGAATTTTTCTGCACTGGGTGAATTGCTCTCAGTCCATGAGGTCGACAGGGGCCTATAAGTATGCAAAAAGGCAGCCAAGTTTCAACATCAGAAAGAGGAAATCCAGGGGGCATGTATGGAATGGTGGTTCAAGAACAGTGCTCATGTCAGTGGTTGATTAGTATACAATAAAGCACATAAAAAGCTACTTTATCTCCTTTTTGAATTCCACCATCCTGCCTTCACAGTGTTTTATCTAAAATTCTTAGGGTTTTAAAAAAGATTGCATCAACTTACAGCCCATCATACATATTGAAAAGAAAATTATTTTAAGGAATGTGCTCAAATGATCCTTTTCTTTTTAACTTCTATATCCTGGTTTATATCTCCAAGAAACCTGGGAAAAGAACAGTAGCAATGTTTCATCCCCACTTCTTAGCAGGTTATCTAATTATTTGCCTATTCATGCAATGGTGACTCATAAAACCACTGCCTTCTACCACTAGATGGTTTTCCATTTCTAAACAACAACAACAACAAGAAGATAAAAAACACATAAAAAAGCTCTTACTTTCATGGATGTTTTGTGGGAAACACAAAACAATGCTTAAGTAATGAAAAATGTAACTCATTTATAGGTTCTCAGTAACATGAGAGAAGAAATGCAATATAACCATAATACAGATGATCCCCATTTAAACAGATTAATGGAAAAGAAAGAAGCGAACTCTTAAAGGATGCAATTAGAATATATCAAACATTTCTTTGGAACATAATTTTGAATTTAAAATTTTGAAAAGATGATAAATATTGAAGACTGAAGTTAGTGAACTAAAAAATCAAGGAAAGTCTCAAAATAGAACAAAGACACACACATATAAATCATTAAAAGAAAAATAGGAAACTTAAAGGACAGATCTAAGGAAATAATTTCAGGAGAAGAAACTGAATCATATGAAAGAAATATATTTAGCGAAAATGAGAAGACATTTAGCTTCACCTAAAGACTTGAGTCTGGGAACATAAGGGTCTTGCTATGGTCTGAATGTGTCTTCACAAAATTTATATGTTGAAAGTTAATTACCAATATGATAGTATTAGGAGGTGGGGCCCCTAAGAGGTTATTAAGTCATAAAAGCTGAGCCCTTATGAATGGTATTAGTGCCCTTACAAAATAAGTTGCAGGGAAGTGCCTTGCCTTTCTGCTTTCTCTTCTTTGGTGAAGCAAACTACAGTAAGTTATCCAGAAGAAATAGCTAAGATAATTGATAAGGGTGACTACACCAAAAAACAGATTCTCAATGTAGACAAAATTATATTCTTTAGGAAGAATATGCCATCGAGGACTTTCATAGTTAGAAGAATTCAATGCCTGGCTTCAAATGCACACAGGGCAGGCTGACCCTTTTGTTAGAGGCTGGCACAGTTGGTGACTTTCAGCAGAAGCCAATGCTCATTTACCATTCCAAAAATCCTAGGGCCCTTAAGAATTATGCTGAATTGTGACTCTACCTGTGCTTTATAAATAGAAGAGCAAAGCCTGAAGGAGAACACATCTGTTTACAGCATGGTTTACTGAATATTTTAAGCCTACTCTTGAGATCTGCTCCGGAAAAAAGATTCCTTTAAAAATATTACTGCTTATTGACAGTGCACCTAGTCATCCAAGAACTCTGATGAAGATGTACAAGAACAATGTGGCCCATGAATCAAGGAGTAATTTCAACATTCAATATGTACTATTTAAGAGATATATTTTGGGCCAAGTGTGGTGGCTCACACCTGTAATCCCAACAGTTTGGGAGGCTGAGGCAGACAGATTTCTTGAGCTCAGGAGTTCAAAGCCAGCCTGTGCAACATGGCAAATCCCCATCTCTATAAAAAACAGAAAAAATTACCCAGTCCTATAGTCTCAACTACTCAAGAGGCTGAGCAGGGAGGATCACTTTAGCCCTAGAGTCGGAGGTTTCATTGAGCCAAAATCACACCACTGCACTCAGCCTGGGTGTCAGAGCAAGACCCTATCTCAAAAAAAAAAAAAAAAAAAAAAAAAAGAAAAAAACCAAAAACAAAAAAGCCAGACATTTCATAAGGCTACAGCTGCCATAGATAGTGATTCATCTGATATACCTGGACAAAGTCAAGTGAAAGCCTCTGGAAATGATTCACCATTCTAGGTGCCATTAAGAACGTGTGATCCATAGGAGGAGTCAAAATATCAATATTAACAGGAGTTTGGAAGAAGATAATTCCAACCCTCATGGATGAATTTTGAGATTTTTAAGAATTCAGACCCCTGTCTCTACCAAAAAATACAAAATTTAGGTGGGCGTTGTGGCATGCACCTGGTTACTCTTTATACCACTCTTTATAACTACTTTAGAAATACTTCTTGTGGCTGCTTTGGAACTTACAATATGCATATTTGTTTACAGAATTTCATCATTGAAAAAAAATTTTTTTCTTTATTTCTGTCTGACTGAGTTGATTCAAAGAATCTATTTTGAGCTCTGAGATTCTCTTTTCCGCTTTGTCTACTATGCTGTTAACACTTTTGATTTTATTATATAATTATTGTAGTGAATTTTTCGGCTCTAGAATTTCAGTTTGATTTTTTCTTAAAACGGCCATTTTGTCTTTCAGCTCTTGGATTGTTTTTCCGGATTCTTTTGACTCCTTGGTTTGAGGTTCAAATTTCTGCTGAATCTTAATGAGCTTTCTTGCCATGTAGACTCTGAGTTCTATGGCCATCATTTCAGTCACTTCAGACTGGTAAGAAACATTGCTGGGGAGCTAGTGGACTTTTGAGGTAAGAGGACACTTCATCTTTAAGGGTTGGTGTTCCTTTCACTGTGATGTAAATTTTGTATAGTAAGTTGGCTTCATTTCTGGATTTTTTCAGAGGGCTAAGGCTCTGTGCAGGGTCTGTATTTGTGGCTGAATTCCTGCCATTGCTTTCTTAGGGGTGTATAATTGCAAAGTGTTTTTGGTGTTTTAGTTTGGGCTGCAATCCAGTAGATTGTGCTTAAGAGTAGAGGCCAAAGGGTAGCCTCTTATTCAGCTGTGTCTCCTTTGTATTTCCTTGCATTTATAGCCATGCTCCATGCTGTGGTAAGGAGAGAGGTGACTTGCTCACCAGGTTCACTCCTGGGTCTCAGGAGAGCCCCCTCCCATCACTGGCACTGTGCTTTTATTTCTTTTGTGAAGTATCCTGAGTCACAGTTAATCCTCAGGAGGAAGATTCAGTAGGGAGATAGGCCACAGCATTTCTGGGCTGACCCTGGGGAGGGAGACATGCCTCATTTCCACATCACCCCACATACCCACATGCCTCACCCCTTTCAGTGCTCAGGGAATGTGGGCTCCTCCCCTGCTTAAGTGCTGGCCACCAGGCTTGGCTGGGTAGTCCTGAAACTCAGAGTCAAGTTCTGGGTGTGCTGGGATATCCAATGTACTCCCAGTGAAATTGAGTGGAACAAAGCACCCAAGCTGGGCAGTGAAGGCTGCACTGTGCAAATGCTTCTGCAGTGTATCTAAGAAGAGGTCCTGGTAGGGGCTGGTGTACAGGACTGTTTGCAAAACAGACATGCCCCAGGCCCTCTGGGAAGTTCACTCTGGTTTCCCCTGGCCTGATGGTTAGCTACGGCTACAGCTTCTGAGAGGAAGATGCAGAGTCCTGGGGGGGATGCGTGTCTATGGCTGTGCTCTGCGAGATTTGCCTCAGGCACAAAAGCCCCTGGCTGCACACTAGGTGAAGCCCTCTCTGCCTATTCCCTAGACTGTCCTCCTGCCAGCCAAATGTCCATGGAGGATGTGGGGTCCCCTGTAGCTAGGAACCCAAAGGTCCATGAGGAGAGTGCCCAGAAGCTGTTTGGGGCTTGGAACTAGCCCTAGCATTCAAATACCCAAAGCAAGGTTATGCGATTACTCTTTCTTACCCTTTAGCCTCAGTGTCTGCGTCATGTCTCTACCCACTCTCAGTATTTTCTTTCCAATGATTTATCGAAATTATATTGGTTTATTTGAAATATTTGTCTCAGTGGGAGCAGCACTTCCTGGCTATGTTTAATTAGATACCTTGTCCTGCTCCTTTTTTCACTTTTACTGAAAAAGGTTTTAGTGCAGAGAATCAACCAGCCAGCTGTAGGTGATGGCACTCAAGTTAGGAGGTTTAAATTTTCTTTATAAGTTGGATTTCTTGATAGGGATATTATATTTAGTCCCATTCCAGTCTGTAAGACTTTGTTGTTTAGCAACATAATTTAAGCAAATTTTAGGCAAATTTTTATTGGTATGTTTATCAACATTCTGTCATTTTGTTTTATGAATGTAATTTTTATGCTTTTTTATTTCATATATTTTGATTTTTTAACTTTTAATTTTTATAAGTACATAGTATGTGCACATATTAATGGGGTACACAAGGTACTATGAAACAGGCAAACAATGCATAATAACTACATTAAGGAAAATGGGGTATCCATTTCCTCAATCATTTATCCTTTGTGTTGTAAATAATTAAATTATACTATTTTAGTTACTTTAAAATGTACACAAATAATTTTTCACTATAGAGACCTTGTTCTGCTATCATATAGTAGGTCTTATTCTTTCTAATTATTTTTATTTTGTACCCACTAACCACCTCCATTTTCATGCTAGACCCTCAAAACCCTTCCAACCTCTGGTAACCACCCTTCCGCTCTCTATCTCCATGACATAAATGGTTTTGATTTTTAGCTCTCAGAAATAAGTGAGAACATCTGGTGTTTATCTTTCTGTCCCTGGCTTATTTCACTTAACATAAAGACTTGCAGTTCCCTCCATGTTGAAAAATAACAGAATCTCAATCTTTTGAATGGCTGCATGGTACTCCATTGTGTATACTCATCAAATTCTCTTTATCCATTCATTTGTCGTTGGGCACCCAGATTGCTATCAAATCTTGCCTATTGTGAGCAGTGTTGCAACAAACATGGGAGTACTGATGTCTTTTCAATATATTAATTTCCATCCTTTTGAGTATATACCCAGCAATGGGATTGCTGGATCATATGGTAGCTCTATGTTTAGTTTTTTGAAGAACCTCCAAACGATTATCCATAGTGGTTGTAGTAATTTACATTTTTCGCTGCTAGTATATGAGAGTTCCCTTTTCTCCACATTCTCTCCAGTATTGTTACTGCCCGTCTTTTTTTTTTTTAAGACAGACTTTTGCTCTTGTTGCCCAGGCTGGAGTGCAATGGCATGGTCTCAGCTCTCTGCAACTTCCACCTCTCAGGTTCAAGCGAGTCTCTTTCCTCAGCCTCCCGAGTATCTGGGATTACAGGCGCCCACCACCATGCCCAGCTAAATTTTGTATTTTTAGTAGTGATGGGGTTTCACCCTGTTGGCCAGGCTGGCCTCAAACTCCTGACCTCAGGTGATCCGCCCATCTCCGCCTCCCAAAGTGCTGGGATTACAGGTGTGAGCCACCGGGCTTGACCCTGTCCTTTGCATATAAGCCACTTTAACTGGGCTAGGATGATATCTCATTATAATTTAGTTTACATTTTTCTGATGATCCATGAATTTAAGCACCTTTTCATATGCCTGTTTGCCATAGGAATGTCTTATTTTGAGAAATGTCTATGAAGATCCTTTGCCCATCTTTAATCAGATTATTAGATTTTTTATACAGGGTAGTTTGAGCTTGTTATAGATCTTGGTTATTAATCCTTTGTTTGATGGGTACTGCGTAAATATTTTCTCCAGTTCTGTGGATTGGCTCATCACGAGTTAATAGTTCTCTTTGCTGTGGAGAAGTTTTTTAACTTGATGTGATTCTACTTGTTCATTTTTGCTTTGGTTGCCTGTTCTGGGATATCCAGCCAAGAAATTTTTGCCCAGACCAATGACCTGGAGGTTTTCCCAATGTTTTCGTGCAGGAATTTCACAGTGTTAAGTCTTAGATTTAAGCCTTTAATAAATTTTGTTTTGATTTTTGTATACGGCGAGAGGTATGAGTCTAGTTTCATTCCTTCTGCATATGGATATACAGTTTTCCCAACAGCATTTATTGAAGAAATTGTCTATTTCCCAGTATATGTTCTTGGCATATTTGTTGCAAATTAGTTCTCTGCAGGTGTATGCATTTGTTTCAGGGTTGTCTGTTCTGTTCCATTGGTCTATAGTAGCATACCGTGTTGTTGTGTTTACAATAGTTCTGTAGTATAATTTGAAATCAAATAATGTGATTCTGACAGTGTATTTGTTTTTATTTTTGTTTATTTTTCCCAGAATAGCTTTGGTTATTTTGGATCTGCTATAATTCCGCATAAATTTTAGGATTTTTTTGTATTTCTGTGAAGAATGTCATACATATTTTAATAAGGATTGCATCGAATCTGTAGATTGTTGTGGGTAGTATGAACATTTCAACAATATAGATTTGGATGACCTTTATTTCTTTATTTTGTCTGATTGCTCTAGCTAGGACTTTCTATAAAATGTTGAATAATACTGGTGATGGTGGGCATCCTTGTCATGTTCCAAATCTTAGAGAAAAAGGTTTCAGTTTTTCCTCATTCAGTATGATGCTAGCTGCGGGTCTATGATATATGTCTTTTATTATGATGACGTATGTTTCTTCTATAACCAGTTTTTGAGGGTCTTTATCATGAATGGATGTTGAATTATATGACATGCTATCGATTGAAAAGATCATATGGCTTTTGTCCTTCATTTTGTTGATAAGATGTATCACATTGATTGATGTGTGTATGATGAATCATCCTTGCATCCCATGGATAAATGTCACTTGGTCATGGTGAATGATCATTTTAATGTATTGTTGAATATGCTTAGCTACTATTTGTTGAAGATTTTTACATCAATATTCGTCAGAGATATTGGCCTGTAGTTTTCTTTTTTAATGTATCTTTGACTGGGTTTTGATATTAGGGTAATACTGGCCTCGTAGAATGAGTTTGGAAGTACTCCCTCCTTCTCTACTTTTCGGAACAGTGTGAGTAAAATTGGTATTAGTTTTTCATTAAATGTTTGGTAATATTCAGCAGTGAAGCCATTGGTTCCCAAACTTTTCTGTACTGGGAAACTTTTTATTATATCTTTGATCTCATGACTTGTTTTTGGCCTTTTTAGGTTTTTAATTTCTTGATGATTCAATCATGATAGGTTGTATGTGTTTAGGAATGTATCCATTTTTTCTAGAGTTTACAATTTGTTGGCCTAAGTTGCTCATAGTAGCCACTGAGGATCCTTTGAATTTCTGTGGTACCAGTTACAATGTCTGTTTTTTTTTTTTTTTTTCTTCATTTCTGATCATGCTTATTTTGGTCTTCTCATTTTTTCTTAGTCTGTTAAACGGTTTGTTGATTTTGTTTATCTTTTTGAAAAACAAAATATCATTTTATTTTGTATTGTGTTCTTAATATTAAATTCATTTATTTCTCTAATACCTATTATTCTAATTTTCAGTTTTGTTTGCTCTTGGTTTTCTAGTTCTTTAGGATGCATCATTAAGTTATTTATTTGAAGTTTTTATTCCTTTTTTATGTAGGAACTTATAGCTATAAATTTGCCTCTTAGTGCTGCTTTTGCTATATCCCATAGGTTTTGAAGTATGTTGTGTTTCCATTTTCATTTGTTTCAAGAATTTTTTTATTTTTATTCTTTTAATTTTCTTTGTTGATCCACTGGTCATTAAGGAGCATATTGTTTAATTTTCATATGTGTGTGTATTACAAAATTCTTTTGGTTATTGATTTTTAGTTTTATATTGTAGTCATAGAAGATGCTTAGTATATTTTCAATTTTTTAAATGTTTTAAGACTTGTTTTATAACTAAACATATGGCCTGTTTTTGAAAATGAACTGTGTGCTGAGGTAAAGAGTATGTATTCTGCAGCCATTTGATGAAATGTTTTTTAAATATCTGTTAGATCCATTTGATCTAGAGTGAAGATTAAGTTCAGGGTTTCTTTGTTGAGTTTCTGTCAACAAAGAAAGAGATCTGTCCAGTGCTGAAAGTGGGGTCTTGAAGTTGCCAGCTATTATTGTACTGGGGTCTCTTTCATTAGTCTTAACAGTATTTGCTTTATTTATCTGGCTTCTCCAACATTGTGTGCATTATATATTTACAATTATTATGTCCTTTTGCTGAATTGACACTGCTAACATTATATAATGACTTCCTTTGTCTCTTTTTAGTAGTCTTAGCTTTGAAATCTGTTTTGTCTGATATAAGTATAGCTACCCCTGCTCTTTTTTGGTTTATATTACCTGAAATACTATTTTCATAACTTTATTTTCAGTCTTTGTGTATCTTTATAAGTGAAGGGTGCTTCTTGTAGGCAAAAGATTATTGGGTCTCACTTATTAATCCATTTAGTCACTCTATGTCTTTTGATTGAAGAGTTTATTCTATTTTCAGTTGATGTTATTATTGATAAGTAAGGACATATTTGTACCATTTTGGTATCTGTTTTCTGGTTGTTTTGTTGTCTTCTCTTCATTCTTTCCTTCCTTCCTGTCTTCCTTTCAGTGAAGGAGATTTTCTTTTGTGGTGGTATTTAATTTCTTCCTTTTTAATTTTTGTGTATTTGTTTTTTCAATTTGAGGTTACCATGAGTCTTGCAAATACTATCTTATATCCCATTATTTTAAACTGATGACAATTTTACATTGATTGCATAAACTTCAAAATAGATAAGCATGCAAAAAAAGTAATAAAAACTCTATACTTTAACTTCATACCCTTACTTTTTTACTTTTAGTCATTTCTCTTTATGTCTTATTAAATTGTCTATATCTTGAAAAGTTATTGTCATTATTATTTTGAATTGGTTCATCATTTATTCTTTGTATTTAAAATAAGAGTAGTTTACATACCACAGTTACAGTGTTATAATATTTTGTGTTTTCATGTGTTCTATTATCAATACGTTTCATACCTTCAGATAAATTTTTATTGCTCATTAATTTCCTTTTCTTTCATATTGAAGAACTCCCTTTAGCATCTCTTGTAGAACTGGTCTGGTGTTGATGAAATCCTTCAGCTTTTGTTTGTCTGGCAGGGTCTTTATTTCCTCTTCATGCTTGAAGGTTTTTTTCACTTAATACACTTTTCTAAGAGAAAATACTTTTTTCCTTCAGCACTTTAAATGTCTCATACCACTCTCTCCTGGGCTGTATGTTTTCTACTGAAAAGTTTGCTGCCAGACATTTTGGAGTTCCATTGTATGCAGTGGGTTCCCTTTTGGCCTAAGGTGTATCTGGAGATATTGTCCATGGGCTAAGGGCTGGAATGGAGGCCTCATGACTCTGTCTGGTACCTTATCCTACTGTGGCTGAGCTGGTATCCAAGACATAAGACAAAGTCCTCTTTACTTTTTGCTCTCCTTCCCTCAAGCAGAAGAAAAGAGTCACTTTTGTGGCTTCCACCTGTACTACCTGGGTTTGGGGGAGGCGTGACACAAGAACTCCCTTAACCACCCAATCTGGTATCTCCCTAGGTCATTTACCACCTTAAGTCAACTGTCTCTAGGCCCACCTCGGCACTAGGAGTTGCGTATGAATTGCAGCCCTTGTGACCTAGATTGCTTCTCAAGTTTACCTAGGACCCCAGAGATCTTTGGCCCACAGTGGTGAGGCCTGCCAAGAAATTTCAGTTGTGACCATTGGGATGGGTGACTCCCCAGAGCTAGGTCTCGTCCAAATACTTCCTCTGTGTGCAGGCACCGACTAAGCTCAGCATGGCTTTGCTCTATGCTTCAACAGGGCAGCACTGAGTTCACTGCAGTCTCCCAATTGCTGCACTCCTCTTCTCCCAAGTGCACAGATTTCTCCATCTCATGCAGCCACTGCCAGGGGATGGGGGAGGGATGGCACAAGCACTTTCTTTTTTTTTTTAAGTATTTTTTTTATTTTTTGAGACGGAGTCTCGCTGTGCTCCCAGGCTGGAGTGCAGTGGCGTGATCTCAGCTCACTGCAAGCTCCGCCTCCCGGGTTCACGCCATTCTCCTGCCTCAGCCTCCTGAGTAGCTGAGACTACAGGCGCCCGCCACCGTGCCCGGCTAGTTTTTTGTATTTTTAGTAGAGACGGGGTTTCACCATGTTAGCCAGGATAGTCTCGATCTCCTGACCTCGTGATCCACCCGCCTCGGCCTCCCAAAGTGCTGGGATTACAGGCTTGAGCCACCGCGCCCAGCCAGCACTTTCATCTAGAATAACTGAAACTTTATACCTGTCGAACAACAACTGCCCATTTATGTCTTCTTCCAGCCCCTGGTAACCACCATTCTACTGTGCCTCTATGAGTTTGACTATCTTAGACCCCTAATATAAGTGAAATCATGCATCGTTTTTCCTCCCGTGACTGGCTTATTTCACTTACCATGTTAGTTTTAAAATATAGCCCTGAATTTACATATTTTATTAGAAAGTAAAATGTATTATATATGTATTATCTATTTCCTAGTAAGTAATTTAGCATTTTATTTTTTTCTCATGCTTCTATTTTTTAATTTTCTTTTTTAACTTTTATTTTAAGTTCACGGGTACAAATACAGATTTTTTATATAGGTAAACTTGTGTTATGGGGATTTGTTTTATAGATTATTTTGACACTCAGGTATTAATCCTGGTCGTCATTAGTTATTTTTATCTATCTTCTCCTCCCTCTTATCATCTACCCTCCAATAGGCCTCAGTGTGTGTTGTTTCCCTGTATGCATCCATCCGTTCTCATCCTTTAGCTCCCACTTATAAGTGATATCATGCAGAATTTGATTTTCTGCTCCTCTGTTACTTTGCTAAGGATAATGGCCTCCAGCTCCATCCATGTCCCTGCAAAAGACATAATCTTTCTCTTTTTATGGCTGCATAGTATTCCATGGTGTATATGTACCACATTTTCTTTATCTAGTCTATCATAGACAGACATTTAGGTTGCTTCCATGTCTTTGCCATGGTGAATAGTACTTCAGTGAACATGCAAGTGCATGTTTATAATGGAATGATTTATATTCCTTTGGAGATATATATATATATATATATGTATATATGTATATATGTGTGTGTGTGTGTATATATATAGATAGATATATAGATATATATATATACACACACACACACTCACAAAACATACTATAATGGGATTGCTGGGGCAATTGGTCTTTAGGTCTTTGAGGATTTGCCGCTGTGTCCTCCACAATGGCTGAACTAATTTACACTCCCACCAACTGTGTGTAAGCATTCCTTATTCTCCACAACCTGACCAGCATCTGTTACTTTTTAATAACAGCCATTCTGACTGGTGTTAGATGGTAGCTCATTGTGGTTTTGATTTGCATTTCTCTTATGATTAGTGATGTTAAGCTTTTGTTCACATGATCGTTGGCCTCATGTATATCTTCTTTTGAAAAGAGTCTGTTCAAGTCCTCTGCCCACTTTTTAATGGGGTTGTTTGTATTTTGTCTTGTAAATTTGTTAACATTGCTTATAAATTCTGAATATTAGAAATTTGTTGGATATAAGTTTATAAAACTTTTCTCCCATTCAGTAGATGGTATGTTTACTCTGGTGACAGTTTTTTGTGTGTTTTTTTTTTTTTTCCTGTGCAGAGTTCTTTAGTTTAATTAGATCACATTTGTCAATTTTTGTTTTTGTTGCAATTGCTTTTGGAATGTTTATCATAAAATCTTGGCCCATGTTTATGACCTGAATGGTATTTTCTAGGTTTTCTTCCAGGGTTTCTATAGCTTTGAGTTTAATATTTAAGTCTTGATTCCATCTTGAGTTAATTTTTATATATGCTTTAAGGAAGTAGTCCAGTTTCAATCTTCTGCATATGGCTGGCCAGTTATCCCTGCACCATTTATTGAATTGGATACCCTTTCCCCATTGCTTCTTTTTGTCAAGTTTGTCAGAGATCAGATAGGTATAGCTGTGTGGCCTTATATCTGGGTTCTCTATTCTGTTCCAGTGGTCTATGTGTCTGCTCTTGTACCAGTGCCATGGTGTTTTGGTTAATGTCACCCTGTAGGACCGTTTGAAGTTGGGTAGCAAGCTGCCTCCAGCTTTGTTCTTTTTGCTGAGGATTGCCTTTGCTATTTGGGCTCTTTTTTGGTTTCATACGTATTTTAAAATTTTTTTATAGTTATGCGAAGAATGTCAATGGTAGTTTAATGGGAATAGCATTGAATCTATAAATAGCTTTGGGCAGTATGGCCATTTTAATAATATTGATTCTTCCTATCCATGAGTATGGAAGGTTTTTCTGTTTATTTATGTAATCTCTGATTTCTTTGAGCACTGTTTTGTAGTTTTCCTTGCAGGGATCTTTCACCTCCCCAGTTAGCTGTATTTCTAGCCATTTTATTCATTTTGTGGCAATTGTGAATGGGATTATAATCCTGATTTGGCTCTCAGCTAGACTGTTTTGGTGTATAAAAATGCTAGCAATTTTTGCACATTGATTTTGTATCCTGAGACTTTGCTGAAGTTGCTTATCAGCTTCGGAAGCTTTTAGGATGAGACTATTCTAGATATAGGATCATGGCATCTGCAAACAGAGATAGCTTGACTTTCTCTCTTCCTATTTAGATGCTCTTTATTTCTCTTGCCTGAATGCCCTGCTCAGAATGTCCAATACTATGTTGACTAGGAGTGTTGAGAGAAGACATCTTTATCTTGTGCTTGTTTTCAACGGGAATTCTTCCAGCTTTTGCCTATTCAGTATCATGTTGGCTGTTGGTTTGTCATAGATGGCTCTTATTATTTTGAGGTATGTTCCTTCAATATTTATTTTATTCAGAGTTTTTAACATGAAATGGTATTGAATTTTATTGAAAGCCTTTTCAGTGTCTATTGAGATAATCATGTGGTTTTTGTCTTTAGTTCTTTACATGTGATAAATAAAAATTAATTAATTTTTTTGTATGTTGAACCTACTTTGTATCCCGGGAATGAAGCCTACTTGATTGTGGTAGATTAGCTTTTTGTTGTGCTGCTGAATCTGGTTTGCAAGTATTTTGTGGAGGATTTTTCCCTAGATGTTCATCAAGAATACTGGCCTGACTTTTTTTTTTATGTTGTTGTATCTCTGCCAGGTTTTGATATCAGGACGATGCTGGACTCTTAAAATGAGTTATAGAGAAGTCCCTCCTCCTCAGTTTTTTGGAATTGTTTCAGTACTACAGTTACCAGCTCTTTCTTATAAATCTGGTAAAATTCAGCTGTGAATCCATCAGGTCCTGAGTCCTTTTGGGTTGGTGGACTATTTATTACTGCCTCAATTTCAGAACTCATTACTGGTCTGTTCAGGGATTCAGTTTTTCCTGGTTCCATCCTGGGAGGGTGTATGTGTCCAGGAATTAATCCATTTCTTCTAGACTTTCTAGTTCATATGCGTAGAGATGTTTATAATATTCTCTGATGGTTGTAATTCTGTGGGGTCAGTGGTAATAGCCCCCTATTGTTTGTGAGTGTATTTATTAGAATCTTCCTCTGTTTTCTTCTTTATCAGTTTAGCAGTCTATCTATTTTATTGTTTTTCTCAAAAAAAAGTCTTTGACTCATGGGTCTATTGAATTTTTTTTTAATGTTTCTATCTCCTTCTGCTCGGCTCTGATTATTATTTTTTGTCTTCTGCTAGTTTTAGGATTTGTTTGCTCTTGGTTCTTCAGTTCTTTTAGTCAGTCTTTTTAGATGTTAGTTTGCTAACTTGAGATCTTTCTTATTTTTTGATGTGGGCATTTAGTGCTAGTAATTTCCCTCTTAACACTGCCATAGCTATGTATCAGATATTCTGCTGTATTTTATTTTTGTTACTATTACTTTCAGGGAACTTCTTGATTTCTTCCTTAATTTCATTATATACTCGAAAGTCATTCAGGAATAGATTATTCAATTTCCATATAATGCTATGGTTTTGAGTGAATTTGTTAGTCCTGAGTTCTAATTTGATTGTGCTGTGGTCTGAGAGACTGTTTGTTATTATTTCAGTACTTTTGCATTTTCTGAGGATTGTTTTACTTCCAATTATATGATCGATTTTAGAGCAAGTGCCATGTGGTGATTAGAAGAATGTATATTCTGAGGTTTTGGGTGGAGAGTTCTGTAGATATCTATCTTGTTTATTTAATGCAGTGCAGAGTTCAAGTCCCAAATATCTTTGCTTACACAGAATTTAATGGCAAAATATTTCTTGGCAGACAAGAATAGTCAAGCAAGTTAGAATAATCAGGATCAGAAATTTGGAAAAGTTTGACAACAACCTGTTATTAATCATTGCATGTTGAAGGAAATCCGAATAAATTATGAAGAACATAAGCAAAGTAGAAGAATTAGTTTCCTACTTCAATAGTACAAGTTTCTTTAAATAGGTTGCTGCATTCATAATTTCTGTTTTGTGTGGAAAACGTTAAATTGTATATTTTAGGTAGGTGACTCACTTTCTGTATTCCTCAATTGGCTATAAATGCCAATATTTAAAATGTATTCATTATTTCAATTAACATTTCTATTATACATTTATATTATGAATTATATTTCTCCAATTTAAGTATTAATTTTTTTACATATATTTTAATAACTAAGTAGTTAAATCTGTCTTTTCAACACTTTCAAGTATATACAAAACATAATTGCCACCAATATCTCTTTGATTTACAGTAGCCTAATTTTCAATTATCTCTATTTTCATGATAATAACATCCAGGTCCAAACTTGCTACAGTGTCATCTTTAATCTTTGATAGAGTATCTGTATATAAGAAACAACTATTTTTTAAAAGTATGATTGTGTCCACTATTTAAGTGTACCCTCCCTCCCACACACACAAAAGCCTACGGAAGGACTCAAAGCAAAATTCATTTCTCCAGCATCATTCTTACATATAAGATTTTAAAAAATCAATCCAACACTGACATTGGGTTTAGAATACTAAGAATAATGATATTAAAGAAAATGTTCAGCGTTGAAAATGAATTGCAATACTTGTATTGCTATTCTGGTTCAGCTAATAAGCAGCTAAATTATCTTATAGAATTTAATCAGCCTTTCTGGTCTTAAAAACTTGGCTGAAAAAATTTGGTAATGTTGTTGTAATACTCGTTAAAAAGCTATTATAATTAGCCAAGTGATGGATGATTTTGGTAGCAGTAGCAATAATTGAGAAATGGTGGGAATCTGTAAAAGTTTTGAAACCGGACCCAACAGGATTTGCTGTCAGTTTGAATTTGTGGTGTGAGTTACTCACCTTAATTGACACACCTATGATCATAAATAGGAATATAACCAATAATAATTTATCTGTGATGGGGTTATTTTTATGATTGTGAGAGCTAGTATACTTAAAACGTTTCATATAATGATTGTAACATACTCAGTGATCAACTAAAGTTACTGATGTTCTAAAAGACTTTTAAAAATAAACTTGTGACCCAAAGACAGTAGTTTCATCAAATTCAATTCAATTATTTAACCATCAAGAAGGCCAGAATTTATTTTGACTTTGTAGCTATGATGTGGGTAAAATAAAATATTAGAATCTTTTCTTCAGTCTTTTCTTTTGCTTTGTTGGTGAGGCTTCTTGCATGCTAAAAAAAAAAAAAAAAACAACAACAACAACAAAAAAAAAGCAAGGATGCCATTTTACAACAGTGACATTTTGAGGTCAAGATTATTTCTTTGCCTTGGAAATACTGGCCTAAACCAGGGAGTGAAATTTCATATATCTGGCTCATCCCTAAGATGTTTTTATTTTATGTACTTCAGTGGCAGAACACCACTAACAAGCTTCCCTTCCTGATTGCATTTAAAGAGACTTGAAGATAATAGAAGTGCATGCATCAGTACTAGTCATAAAAATAAAGTACTTTCTATGCATGATATGTACTTTTATATGCTTACTTTTCCCCATCAGTGCTAATAAAGTATTGCAGTTATGTGTAAACAGCCACATCTTTCTCCACTACTTCAGCCTCATTCATTTGGTGACATTGTAAAGTTTCATAATGGTCTGTCATATCGCTTTTTCTTGCATGCACGTTCTTGTTTAAAAGTCCCCAAAGGCCCATAAAGGCTATATATTCTCAATATGTTTCACAGATATATAAAATATAAAAATTCAGTCCTTGGCAATTGTCTGCAATTTCACTGCACCATTCTTATTGATGCCTTTGTTAAAAACCTCTTCTAAGCAAGTGATTAGATGCATAATAAAATCTGACTCAGATTGTTCCACAAGAAATTGGCTCGAATCTCTCAGTCAGTAGTCCTTGATTTCCACCTAGCTTTCTGCCATCCTTTACTGACCACAGGCAACATGATCCTACCTTCATATACTGGAAGCAGTTGCTCAGGATAAGCCTCAGTGCTGCCTGGGCTTGTTGGCAGTGTGCATGTGGATATGCATGTACATTTTGGGTGGGAGAATAATATTATTTCAAGGAAGAAGGGGAGAGGTTACTTTATAATATGATTCAATAATGAACAACAAAACCTGTTCTTATACTTGAATCCTCTTAAAATTCATAGGCAAAAGTATGGTTTAGAAAAGAATCAATGTTTACTTAGTACAGTTTCCGAAAGCTTCACATAGAAAATAAATGAAGAAATTTAAGGTAGAAATGAAAAGAGTGTATATTGACAATATGAATTATTCTCTTTATCAAAAATAATTTGTACAGGAGTGCAAAATATAAAAGTCTCAACAAATATGCTGAATATGCACACACATTTGCAAAACAAAAATCTCAAAAAGCAACATTGGCATCAAGATAATGTAGCACTGAATTATGAATTAGGAAGAAAATGCATTTTGAAATTGATATGGTTTGGCTCTCTGTCTCTACCGAAATCTCATCTCAAATTGTAATCCTCACATGTTGAGGAAGGGAAGTCATTAGACTGTGGAGATGTTTTCCCCACATGCTGTTCTCATGACAGTGACTGAATCCTCATGAGATCTGATGGTTTTATAAATGGTAGTTTTTCCTGAATGCTCACACTCTCTCCTGCTGCCTTGTGAAGAAGGTGCCTGCTTCCCCTTTGCCTTCCACCATGATTGTAAGTTTCCTGAGGCCTCCCTAGCCATGCAGAACTATGAGTCAATTAAACCTCTTTCCTTTATAAATTACCCAGTCTCAGGGAAGTTCTTTATAGCAGTGGGAAACAGACTAATACAGTAAATTGGTACTGGGAGTGGGGCACTGCTTTAAAAGTAACTTGAAAAATGTGTAAGTAACTTTGGAACTGGGTAACAGGCAGAGGTTGGAACAGTTTTCAGGGTTCAAAAGAAGGCAGGAAGATGTGAGAAATTTTAGAACTTCCTGGAGACTTCTTGAATCCTTTTGACCAAAGTGCTGATAATGATTTGGACAATGAAGTCCAGGCTGAGGTGGTCTCAGATGGAGATGAGGAACTTCTTGGGAACCGGAACAAAGGTCACTCTTGCTGTGATTTGGCAAAGACCCTGGCAGCATTTTGCCCCTGGCCTAGAGATCTGTGGAACTTTGAACTTGAGAGAGATGATCTGAAGTTAGAAATTATGTTTAAAAAGGAAGTATAGAATAAAAGCTTGGAGAATTTGTAGCCCGACAATGTGATAGAAAAGAAAACTCCATTTTCTAGGGATAAATTCAACATGGAGGCAGAAATTTGCGTAAGTAACAAGGAGCCAAATGTTAATCACCAAGACAATGGGGAAAATTTTTCCAGAGCATGTCAGAGACCTTGGCAGCATCCCCTTCCATCACAGGCCTGGAAGCCTAGGAGGAAAAAGGAGTTTCATGGGCCCAGGGCCTCACTGCTGTGTGTGGCCTTGGGACTTGCTGCCCTGCATCTCAGCCACTCTAGCTCCAGCTGGGGAGAAAAAGCACCAAGGTACAGTTCAGGCCATTGCTTCAGAAGGTGAAAGCCCCAAGCCTTGGTGGCTTCCCTGTGGTGTTGGGCCTACAGGTGCGTAGAAGTCAAGAATTGAAGTTTGAGAACCTCCGCCAAGGTTTCGGAAGATGGAAGAAAATGCCCGGAAATCCAGGTAAAAGTCTCCTGCAGGGGCAGAGGCCTCATGAAGAACCTCTGCTAGGGCAATGCAAAAGGGAAATGTGGGGTTGGAGCCCCCACACAGTGTTCCCACTGTCATACTATCTAGTGGAGCTGTGAGAAGAGGGCCACCATCCTCCAGACTCCAGAATGGTAGATCCACTAACAGCTTGCACTGTGAGGCTGGAAAGGCCACAAGCACTAAACACTGGCCTGTGAAGAAGGTGCTCAAGGCTGTGGGAGCTCACTCCTTGCATCAGCATGCCCCAGATGTGACACCATGGAGTCAAAGCAGATAATTACAAAGCTTTAAGATTTAATGACTATCCTGCTTTATTTAAGACTTTTATGGGGACTGTAGACCCTTTGTTTGGGCCAATTTCTCCCATTCGGAATGGGAGCATTTATCTAATGCCAGTACTCGCATTGTATCTTGGAGGGCTAACTTATTTTTGATTTTACAGGCTCATAGGTGGAAGGGAATTGCCTTATTTCAGATGCGACTTTGAACTTGGACTTTTGAGTTAATGCTGAAATGAGTTAAGACTTTGGGGAACTTTTGGGAAGTCATGATTAGCTTGAAATGTAAAAAGAATTTTAGATTTTAGAGGTACCAGGGTGGAATAATATGGTTTTTGGCTCTGTGTTCCACGCAAATCTCATCTCAAATTGTAATCTCCACATGTCAAGGGAGGGACCTGGTGAGAGGTGATTGGATCACGGTGACATTTTTCCCCCATGCTGTTCTCATGATAGCGAGTTCTCACAAGATATGATGGTTTTATAAGTGTTTAACAGCTCCGCCTTTGCATGCTCTTTTTCCTGCCACCTTGTGAAGAAGGTGCCTGCTTCCCCTTTCACCATAATTGTAAGTTTCCTGAGGCCTCCCCAGCCACATGGAACTGTGAGTGAATTAAACCTCTTTCTTTTATAAATGACCCAGTCTCAGAAAAGTTATTTATAGCAGTGTGAAAATGGACTAATACACAAACTGAACATATCTCTGGCAGACATTCAAGGCCTGGTTAAAAGTGCGGGTCTGCCAGGTGTCTTGACCTTGATGAGCCCTACACTTTACAGGGCTCACAGTGCCTTTATACACTGACTTTCCCTGCAGGGGGTCTTATAAACTCTCAGGGAAACTGAAAACAGACACTTCAGCTTATCTAACTCTTTAAAGTGGCAATGTTACCCTTTTCCGACACAGGTAGATTTCTGCTTTCTACTAATTTATTTAACAAAAAGCAAGTTATTATCTAGCAATACATACTCAAATTGCAGAACTATGGAGGAAATCAAGAGAGACAGCCATGACCCCGCAGCTCTTGCATTCTTTGTGCCTATATCATTAACACCATTAGATGGTGCCAAGGATCACTGCTTGTGCTCTCTGGAAGGGTGGCCTGTGTCACGCCTGGGTCCGTCTATGCCGCAGCTGAAGTGGGTAAGAAGCACTCCACAGGAATTCAAGGAGTAGAGACTAGATGTACCTTGAGCAGCAAGCCCCAAAGTCTCATGGGCACACAGGGGCTCTCTCTGGAAACCTTTTCTCAAGGCCTGTGATGTGCATTGGAGCCTGAAAAATCTCTGAAATGCCTTCAGTGTTATCCTCCCATTTTCTTGAAGAATACCGCCTGGCTTTCTTCTAGCCATACTAATTTCCTCGGAAAATCGTCTCTTAGTTACACTCTTAGTTTTCTCTCAGAAACATAAGTTTTATTCTTTAAATGGCCAGGTTTAGAATTTTCCAAATCTTTACAAGCTGCTTACCTTTTGATTATAAATTCTGTCTTTCAATTATTTCTCAGTGCTTACATTTTACTATAAGCACTTAGGAGATGGCATGCAGTTCCCTGAACGATTTGCTGCTTAGAGATTTTGTCCACTGAATATATTAGTTTATCATTCTTAATTTTTTCCTTCTACAAAGTCCTAGGACACAAACATAATTCAACCAAATTCAAACAAAAATGGCCTTTCCCCCAGTTTTCAATACCTTGTTCTTGATTTCCCTCTGAGACCTCATCAGAATAGTCTTCACTGTCATAACTACTTAAGTTATCTCTAAAAAAAAAAAATGAGGTTTTCTCTACTGCTTTTCTCTTTTTAGCTCTCGCTAGAATCAGCTTTAACACTCCCTTCGCAGCAATCTGATCTTTTTCCAGCATTCATTTCAAAATTGCTCCAGCCTCTACCCATTACCCTGTTCCAACCCAGCTTCCACATTTTTGGGTATCTGTTACAGCAATACTCTACTCTCTTGGCATTAATTTCTGATTTAGTCTGTGCTGCTGTGAAAAAGTTCTAAAGACTGTAAAAGCAATATAAATACATAAGCAATATGAATTGATTTTTTCACAGTTTGAGAGGTTGGGAATTTAGGATCCAGTTGCTAGGCAGTTTCAATTCTTAGGTGAGGGTTGCTCTCTGCTTTCTAGATGGTGCCTTATTGCTGCATCCTCCCAAGGTAAGGAAGGCTGTGTCTTCACATGGCAGAAGGAAGAAGGGCAAGTGACCAAATGCGGCATAAGCTTCTTCTGTAAGGACGTTAATCCCATTTATAGGCGATGAACCCTTGTGGCCTAATCATCTCTTACAGGCCCCACCTTTTAATATAATCATATTAGCAACATCTGAATTTTGGAGGGCACACATTCAAACCGTAGCAACAATTTTGTCTTATTGAACAATTTTCATAAAGATATAATCACTAGGAATTGTTCAATTTAAATTCACAGTGTTCATAGTAAAAATAAACATTCTGAAACGATTTAGCCAAACTGGGATTAAGGAATGACACATTTCATTATTAAACAAAACAAAAAGTGTTCAGGGTTTCCAAATCCTACATTTAACTGCAATAAACCAAGCATATTATAAAATATTATTCAAAACTGAGTAAAACTCATTCCTATAAATTATCTACTGTGAGTATAATAAAGGCAAATTCGATGTTTTCAAGATTCAGCATGAAGAAATGCCATTTTGATAATGTGTTCAATATGAAAATGGGGGTTTGCATAATATTCATTGTTTCAGATTCAATTTCCCAACACCTACAACTGAAGAAATGCATTTATCATTACCTTTGGCAGAACTCCACATGACAAAAATATCTTTATTCTGAACATATTCTCCACTTTTCTCTATTATTCTATTATCTTCCATTAAAAATATTTTGTTTTATCCATTCAACTCAATTGTAACCATAAAGATGTATGAGTGCCCATGAACATCTTTCTCAATTGTTTTCAAACATAAAAAATACTAATTTCACTGTCCTCAATACTGCTATTATTAGAATTGCATGATGCTTAATATATGTTGCCTTCTGAAGCATTATTAAATTTTCTTTTTAAATAATCTCATTCATACAAGAATCTTACAACATAATTTGGAAATAAATGGTTCCTTCAGTGGGATCAGCAGGAATATTATTAAATACATGATTTTCTTTGGTTATAATTAATTGGTCTGAATGACGCTCCATGTTCCAGAGAATTTTTCTTTTACTGTTCTCATTTGTGATGACAGAAATCTCAAACTTAGTCTTACAGAGATTGTGGGGAATAATTAAAGAGGATAAGAAATCTGCTCAGTGCATTTTGAGATAGACTAAATCGCAAATGAATTAAATGATGGCTCAGAGGTTTGTCAGTCAGCATGTAGCTTTTGGAGGTTGCTATTTTCCTACCACAGTAAACTTTAGGCCCCTCCAGTGTTCCATTGCCTATGTACAAAGAAGAAACAGAATTCCCAGAAGTTAATGCTATTTTATGTTAGTTCTGCTGAACAATTAACACCTTATCAGGACTAAGAACTACATTAGATACTAGGAATACAGAAACGTGGTTTTTGTCATGGAGATTCTGAGAGTGCAGTCAGAAAAAGGAAAGTGAAGATAGATCATTGTTATATATACACTATAATGTACAAGAGATAAGTACAAGGATTGTTGTCAGAATAAAGTGAAAGATCAGATTTAGTACTACGTTCAATTTTTCACGTGTTTTTAAATTTTTTTTTTTTTTTTTTGAGACTGAGTCTGGCTCTGTCGCCCAGGCTGGAGTGCGGTGGCCGGATCTCAGCTCACTGCAAGCTCCGCCTCCCGGGTTCACGCCATTCTCCTGCCTCAGCCTTCCGAGTAGCTGGGACCACAGGCGCCCGCCACTTCGCCCGGCTAGTTTTTTGTATTTTATAGTAGAGACGGGGTTTCACCGTGTTAGCCAGGATGGTCTCGATCTCCTGACCTCGTGATCCGCCCGTCTCGGCCTCCCAAAGTGCTGGGATTACAGGCTTGAGCCACCGCGCCCGGCCTAAATTTTATTTTTATGGGTACATAGGTGTATCTATGTGGTACATGAAATATATCTATATGGGCATACAATATGCAATAATCACATCCATATAAATGGGATATCCATCACCTCAAGCATTCATCATTTCTTTGTGTTACAAGCATTCCAATTGTACCCCTCGATCATTCTAAAATGTGCAACAAATTGTCGCTGTCTATGGACACTCTATTGTGCTATCGAATACTAGATCTTCTTACACATGGTATCCAACTATATTTTTGTACGCTTTAAACATCCCCATCTCCCCCCTTCTCTACTACCCTTCCCAGCCTCTGGTAATCATCTTTCTACTCCGTAGCTCTATGAGTTCAATTGTTTTAACTTGTAGTTCCCACAAATAAGTGAGAACATGTGAAGTTTGTCTTTCTGTGACTGGCTTATTTCACTTAAAATAATGTCCTCTAGCTCCATCCATGGTATTGCAAATGACAGGATCTCATTCTGTAGCATTTCTATATGCCAAGAGGGAACAATGTGAAAAATAAATAAAAGCAATTCTATTTACAATAACCACACATAAAATTCAATACCTAGGAATTAGCTTAAACAAAGAAGGGAAAGATTTCTATAATGAAAACTGTAAAACACTGATGAAAAAAAAATTAAAGAGAGCACCAAAAAAAATGAAATGATATTCCATGTCCATGGTTTGGAGAATCAATATTGTTAAAATGGCCATACTTCCCAAAGACATCTACCTATTCAATGTGATACTTATCAAAATGCAAATGACATTCTTCACAGAAATAAAAAATACATCCTAGAATTTGATTGGAATCACAAAAAGGGTGAGAATAGCCATAGCTACCCTAAGAGGGGGAAAAAAAAGCAAACAGAAAACATGCAGAAATCATATTATCTGACTTCAAATTATACTACCAAGCTATGATAACCAAAAACAACATGGTACTGGCATTAAACAGACACATATACCAATGGAAAAGAATAAAGAGCCCAGAAACAAATCCACACACCTACAGCAAACTCATTTTTGACAAAGGTACCAAAAATATACACTGGGTAAAAGAGGTACAAGACAGTCTCGTCTATCAATGGTGCTGGGAAAACTGGATATCCAAATGCGCAAGAATGAAACTACACGGCTATCTCTCACCATATATAAAAATAAAATGGATTAAAGACTTAAATCTAAAACAACAAACTGAAATTCACACAGGAAGGGCCAGGCATGGTAGCTCACGCCTGTAATCCCAGCACTTTGGGAGGCCAAGGTGGGCTGATCATGAGGTCAAGAGATAGAGACCATCCTGGCTAACATGGTGAAACCCTGTCTCTACTAAAAAGACGGGCATGGTGGTGGGTACCTGTAGTCCCAGTTACTCAGGAGGCTGAGGCAGGAGAATGGCATGAACCCGGGAGGCAGAGCTTGTAGTGAGCCAAGATCGCACCACTGCACTTCAGCCTGGGCAACAGAGCAAGACTCGGTCTCAAAAAAAAAAAAAAAAAAAAAAAAAAGAAAGAAAACATAGGTGAAACTCCAGGACATTGGTCTAGGCCAAAAGTTCTTGATTGATAACCCACAAGCACAGGCAACCAAAGAAATAATGAACAGATAAAATCATATCATGTTAAAAGCTTCTGCACAGCAATGAAAATGATCAACAAAGCAGAGGCCACCCACATCATGGAAACAATATTTTCAAAGTACCCATCTGACAAGACACTAATAACCAGAATATACAAGAAGCTCAGACTACTCTATAGAAAAGAATCCAATAATTCAATTTAAAAAATGGGCAAAACATTTGAATAGACATTTCTCAAAAGAAGATATACAAATGGCAAGCAGGCATATGAAAAGATGATAAATATTGACCATCGGAGAAATGTAAATCAAAACCACAGTGAGATATCATCTCACCCCCGTTAAAATGGTTTTTATCCAAAAAACAAGCAATAACAAATGCTGGTGATGATGTGGAGAAAAGGAACCCTCATACACTGTGGATAGTAATGTAAATTAAGGCAACTATCTCACTGTCTGATAAGTAATACATGAAGTTAAAATAAAGGACAAAGAAGGAAAGTATGTACTACTAAAGGAAACAATAGATCTAGAAGATACAACAATTGGAAACTAAAATATAATTACAACATACATCAAGCACAAGTGACAGAATTATGGGAAGAAGTAAATATGCCAGTGGTTGTTTTTGCTGACTTTACTGCAGCCTACTAGAAACTGATATATATTTACATATGTGTATACATAGGAATCTACACACACACGATTATAATGCAATACTATCAGATCTAAAAAAGGAAGGATAGATTTCCATCTTCTGCTTAGGGTGCAGAAAACTAGGAAGTGCATTGCTCAGACCTTAAAATGTTAGATAATCTAGAAAGTCACTTCCCTTGAGCCCATCAGAATTCGAAGGACACAGGGGAAACAACTAAACCAAACCTAAGTAAGGACGGGTCCCTCTAAGAAATGATGAGCTGAGATCACTACTTACCTGGGGTAGATGCTGGATTCATGAACTGTAAGGAAAATACAGCTAATATTTATCATGAAAATGTATAACTCCTGTGATCTGCAGATACAATGAGAATTCAGGCCCAATTGCAAAGGCTTCTCCATGAACCTCTCGAGGTGATTATAATATGAATTAGTGAAGGATTAGAATTCAGAGAAAGCCTCTGTCTTCTTAGAGGCCTTGGACTGGGGAAAAACAACAACTTAGGGAAAGGTACATATTCCTGTAGGGGCCCTTTTTTTCTTTTTTACCTATGTCCTGTGAAAAATAAAAATCTTAAACTGCTGGTGAAGTGCGAAAAGCTCATTGTCGGGCAGGAGAACAGAAAAGACAAACTCTCTAGTCCTGAGGAGAAGCAGAATTTCATCCTGCTTGAAACCATTAGGAGGCTTTTACAAGCTCAGCACAACCGAGAAGGCCCCAACTCAGAGGCCAGAGACACAGTGCCTACAAAAGACTGAAATCAGGCCAAGAAATGTCAATGGATAAATATATCAAATAAGTAAGAAATAATATCTAGTTTTACATAAACTCATTAAGAGGGAACACACCCCTACTCATGCTGTAAGCCCAGAATTACCTGATATAAAAACAGAAAAAAAAATGACAATGAATGAAAAGAGATATCCCTTATTAACATACTTATGGCATTAAGAAGACAATGGGAAATCTAAATATATATATATATGTGTGGGTATATATATGTATATATGTGTATATTTGTGTGTATATATATGTGTGTGTGTGTGTGTGTGTGTGTATATAGAGAGAGAGAGAGAGAGAGAGAAAAATATAACATGACTTTGTGGGGTTTGTCTAAGAAATGCAGTTGGTTAAACATTTAAAAATCAATCAATGTAATACCCTGTATTAAAAAAGAAAAGACATATGATCATCTTAATAGATGCAGAAAAAATCATTAAAACACGTTAACATCTGTTTCTTATAAAAGCTCTCTGTAAGTTAGGAATAGAAGGGAACTTCTTCATCCAGGTAAATGGCAATTATAAAATACAATTTAAAAATCTCCTACAATTATGAGATTTTGCTTAATTGTAAAAGACTGAAAGCTTCCTCCATATGATTGAAAACATGACAAGAATGTCCACTCTTGACACTTGTATTCAACAGTGTAGTAAAGCTCTGACCATTAAATCAGACTAGAAAAATATATAAAAGGTATCTGGTTTGGAAAAAAGTAAACCGAATTGCATTTATGTGCAGATTCCATGATCACCTATGTAGAAAATCTGATGAAATCCACAAAAATGTTACTAGTACAAGTGAGATGAACAAACTTATAGAATACAAAATCTGTACACAAAAAATTAATTATGTTTTCATATACAAGTTCAATCAAACATTGATAATTAAAAAGTACCATTTACAATAACATGTTTCGTACAAAATACTTAGGGTTAAATCTGTCAAAATATATGAAAGACAACAACTAAATTTATAAAGGGAAATAACGAATCAAATAGGCACACCAACAAGGAGAGAAAGGGATGGCTTATAAGCCCATGGGCTAAAGATGTTTAACATTACTAGTCATTATGGAAATATCAATTTAAATCATAATGTGAAACTGTGATAAATTTGTGAGAATGCCTAACATTAAAAAATTGACCATATCAAGTATGGTGAAGATTTGGTGGAACTGAAACCTTCACACACTGCTGGTAGAAAATTAAAACAATACGATGACTTTGGAAAACAGTTCGGTATTTTCTAGTAAAGTGAAACATACATCTACCTTATAGTCTAGATATTACATTGTTGGTATTTATCCAATATATATGAATGCATATATCCACTCAAAGACTTGTATGATTTTTTTAAAAAACAGCTTTATTTGTAGTAGCCAAAAACTGGAAATAAGTCGTGTGCTCATCAACAGGAACATGAATAAACAAATTTGGCATATCTGCTTAATGTAGTACTACTACTAACCAATAAAAAGGAATGAAATATTGATATATGCAACAACGTGAATACATATGAAAGTGATCATGCCGATTGAAGGAAGTTAGACATAACAGACTACAGAGATAAAAGAGTATACACAGTGTGATGTCAGTCATTTAACATAAAGAAAACGCAAACTATACTGACAGAAAACATCAGCAGTTACTTAAGGAGGAGCATAGGGAGGCGTGAAAGAGTGATTGTAAAGAGAAAAAGGAAACTTTTAAGAGTAAGGAAAATATTTCCTAATGGGTACACACATATATCAAAACTAATCCACTGTAAAATGTCAAGGTGTGTGGCTTCTCATAGTTCAGTTCTACCTCAGTAATGCTATTTAAAATGAAGAGAAACAAATGAGGGAAAACAAAAAAAAAAAAAACAAAAAAAACGCCAGCGTCTTGGGCCAAATTATGAAGGATTTTAGGCAATAAAATATCCCCCTCCAGTGGCTTAATAAGTGTATTTGACCTCTGGAAAGGTACTTTTTAAAACACACCCTCTTCAATACAAAAAATTAGTAATAGAAATTTAAAGACATAATCAGAATAAACATTGTAAATCTTTTATTGAATATTTTATGTATAACTGTGAAGGTAAAAATAAATTTTTGAGGAAAGCAAACAGTGTACAAGCAGTACAATTTAGGCAACTACTAAATCGTAAAACAAATGTACTATTTGAAGTTCTGGATTTAAAATAAAGAATAGTAAGTGCACTTCTAAAGATTTTTCAATTTCAGTAGAGTATTCTACATTCAAATACAATAAAATTTGCACTCTCCTTCAAAAATTTTATACCTTGCAGTTCATACTTTCTTTCTAATTTACGCATAAAATCAAAATATTTGCTTACCAAAAATGATAGAACTGAGAAAGATTAAATTATTCTTTGTCTGCATTCACTGTGCTTTCATCATTTTAATAAGGTAATGTTTAATAGCAGGGTATTTGTGCCACACATTACTACAGAGATTGTGGAGTGGAAGTGCACTCGAAGCAAGCTCTAACACACCAACACATCCACGCCATCAAGAAACTACTTTAGAAAGGAGTAGAGGTAGCTGGATCAGCTTGTATCTTGGCCCAGCAGTCTAACAGAGAGTTATTCAAATAAAATTCCTTGTAAAAATGATGACTAAAATTAGCACATAAATATGCTAATATGAACCATATATATTTGTATATGTGTATATATACAAATGTATGTGTCTGTGTATGTGTGTGTGTGTGCGCGTGTGTGTATATATGTTTCAAATTAGCACTTCCCATCTGAGTTCTGGCAAGCTAGACACTGATGTCACCCCTCACCCCAAACACAGGCAGAAACACAACATTCTTGCCTGAGTATTGATATTTAGGAGAAAATTTGTCTTCAGCACTTAGTCCTCACCCAGTACTAATCCCTCATGTCTAGTTCATTGTGGACCAACTGGTTTGATCCCCAACCTGCAGGACTCTACTTCCCTCCCTTCTCATATTCCTGCCTATTCCCTTATTGCCCTTCTTTCCCACCATCAGAGAACTCACAAAGAAACATATATATTCCCTAAAATGAGGGTCTTTTAACAACTTGTTGATTTTAATTGTAATCGTTACCATTTATGCATTTTGTTGTTGTATTATTCAGTCTCTACATTGTTGATCATTTTAGGTTTCTGGAAATAGTGCATATTTTGAGGTCTCCGTCCCTCCCTCTATACTTACTGACTCCATTTGAAGTAGTGGAGTTCTCCAGGGTCTCTTGGTCCTGAGCTGGCTGATTTTGATTCAGTTTCTCATTTAGTCTTTGTTAATGGCCAAATGGTATTGTATCTCTTGAAATGTTGGCTTTCTTGAAAAAATGGTATATATTAGAGAACTATTTTTTCTAGAATCCCCTAAAGGGCTATTTTTACCTTCCTGATTATCTTCTGTACCTGCTAGAAAAACAGTGGTCTCAGAAGGGCATTGGTTTGCTGGAAGAAGATGAGGGCATATGGGAAGAGGGGCTTCGTAAGAAGAGGTGCAGACTGAGGAATGGATTCCTGTTAGGCAAAGAGAGAGTGGGAATTTTGAGGGAAACTATATGAGGAAGAAAAAGAAGAGCATCAGTAACATTGTTTGTACTTAATGATAACCTGACTTATCGACAAGAAACAGAAGGTGATCCCCTTAAGATTTAGAAAAAGACAAGGATGTCTGTCCTCACTACTTCTATTCAACATTGCTACAGAAAATTTTAGCTAGTGTATTCAGGCAAAAATAAAATAAATGAATACAAAGGCATTCTGTTTGGGAAACAAGAAATAACCCTGTTTCTGTCTGCAGATGACATGATTGTCAAAAGCAAGTTCCAAAGAATCTTCAAAAAAGTTTCCAGGACTAATAAGTAGGTTTACTGAGTTTTCAGAATACAATTTTAACATAAAACGTTAACTTCCATTTCTAGATATCAGCAAAAAAGCATTGGAAATTAAAATTATAATAATAACACCATTTATAGCAGCATCAAAAATAAACAATAAGAAAAAGATCTGACAAAATATATGTGCAAAATTAAGTTGAAAATTTCAATAAATTACTAATAGAATTTAAGAAATATCTAGCCAGGCACAGTGGCACATGTCTGCAGTCCCAGCTACTTGGGAGGCTGAGGCAAGAGGATCTGCTTGAGGCCGAGATGTCGAGGCTATAGTACATGATTATTACACCTGTGAGTAACCACTTCACTTCAGCTGGGGCAACATTGGGAGACCCCGTGTCTAAAAAAAATAAGAAATATAAGAAATATCTAAATAAAAATGAGTTACATCATGTTCATTTACTAGAATGCTCAACATTTTTTAAATGTCCATTTCCTTTAAATATCTTCCCAATCAAAAATCTGACAGGCATATTTTATGTATGAAAACAATTTGTTAAAATCACATGAAAACAGAAAGAACATAGAATAGCCAAATAACTTTGAGAAAGAGCAAAGAAGAAGAAGAAATACGCTATGTGATTTCAAGACATTATATAGCTATAGTAATCAAGAGAGTTATTAAAAATACATCTTATTTAAAAAAAAACAGGTCACTAGAGTGGAATCAAATTCCATAATAAATTCATGAATATATGGTATATTAGTCACAGTTTTTCAGAGATACAGAAGAAATAGGATATTTCTGTCTATCCATCTAGATAGATAGACAATTTATTATAAGAAATTGGCTCATGCCATCATGGAGGCTGAAAAATCTCACTATTTGCCATCTGCAAGCTGGAGATCTAGGGAAGCTGGATATGCAGCTATGAAAATCAGAGAGCTTGTGATGTAAGTCCCATTTGAGGGCAGGCGAACACTGATAGTTCAAGCAATCAAGCAGAGAAAATCAATTTCTTCTTCTTCCACCTTTTAGGACTTCAACAGATTGAATAATGCCCATCCATACTGGGGAGGGTGTTTAAATGCTCATTTTATCATGAAATACTGTTACAGGTATATCCTGAAATAATGTTTAAGGATTCACTATCCCAGTCAAGTTGACATAAACTTAATCATCATAAGTTCACCTTGCATCAACTTACATAATATAACATATTTATAATATATATTATCTAAATATAAATAATGAATTACAATTCAGCAATTAAACATAAAAACTATCTTTTGGTATAACATGGAAAAAATTGGAAGCCATTATCTGAAGTAAAGCAATTCAGAAACAAAGACAAATGCCACACGTCTTCACTTATAAGAACTAAATAGTATGTATGTGTAGACATAGAGGGTGGAATGATAGACATTAGAGACTTAGAAAGATGAAGCAATCATAGGGGGTTGGATGATGAGAAATTACTAAATGGGTACAATAAATATTATTTGACTAAGGAATACACTAAAAGCCCACACTTCACCACTACGCAATATATCCACTACACCACTACACAAAACACTGTAACAGTGTTTCATTTGTACCCCTTAAATTTATACAAATAAAAATTAATTAAATTTAAAATTTTTTAAAAAAACAAAATGTTGTTCCTTTCATTATGGAAGTAATCCAATATAATCAACTTGTGACTAGGTAGCTGGCTTATCATCCCAGAAATAAATGTCATATCATGGATTCAGCATTAGTCTGTCATGCTGGCAGATTGGGCACTCAGCAGTGGCCATAGCCAGGTCAGCCTTAGTGAGTGAAAGTCCATGTTGCTGAGCTCATGCATAAGCTTCATCCCTGCCACTATGGCCATCGTGTTCGTGAACCCCTTGGGCAATGACAGCAGTGACTGCAGAAAGAGGCTGAGTGCTAGCCACAAAACAAGTCATCCTTTCCACCTGATTATTAAAATCTTCTTCTGAGATCACCCTTTTGTGAGAATTCATATGGAAGACAAAGATCTTCAAGATAATTTTGCCCGTTCAGAGAGATCTTTTCATACACCTCTTTCCTCATTTTCTTTTTTTCCAATTTTTCAATCATGTTCCTTGGCCACAGTCTGTGAATTGGTAATAATCACACATCTGGCCATTTTCATTCCAAACAAAGTAAACAACCAGTTACACTTCTCGAGATTCTATCTACTGGAAAGATTTTTCTTCACTGCTGTCCTTCAGAAATATCCCAGAAAGAGGCTGAAGTGCTACAGCTGTCCACTTTAGGATGGTGCCTGCATGTCATACAGCACTGTATGTAAAACCATGCCTAAGTCTCTTCTTCTTCTGTCTCAAAAAAAAAAAAAAAAAAAAAAAAAAAAAGCCAGGCATGGTGGTGTGTACCTGTAATTCCAACTACAGGAGGCTGAGGTGGGAGGATCACTTAAGCCCAGGGGCAGAGGCTGTAGTGAGCCGAGATCATGCCACTGCACCGCACTCCAGTGTGAGTGACGGAGTGAGATCCTGTCTCAAAAAGAAAAAAAAAAATGTACAAATACACCACAAAATACTACATAACCAAAGAAAGAATGAAATCACTTCCTTTGCAGCAATATGGATGCAGTTACAGGCCATTATCCTAAGTGAATTAACACAGAAACGGAAAACCAAATATCACATGTTCTCACTGATAAGTGGTAGCTAAACATTGAGAATTGAGAACACTCTTCATGAGGCCGTAGATACAGGCTGGGAGAGAGAGGGCAGGGTAGCAGGAGTGGGGACCATGGGACCAGGAGTTGGGCCATTTCTTCATGTAACTTACTTGTATCTTTAGGGCTTGCTAAGGTCTGATCATATATATACTACTTCCATTTCATGATGGAGTTTTGCTATGTATACCTGATTGTTTTGATTGATGTGTCGGAATACTCAGTTTATCATGGGAAGCCCAGGTCACACGGTAACTTTTTGGCCCAAGGTTTAGCATTCAGTCTCTACTAAGATGCAGTAGCAGGCCAAGATCTGTTTCTTAAAACAATTAAAGGAGTAATTATTATTACGGAATAGTGAGACTTTGCTCCAAAATCCTAAGGGCCTGTGCTATGATTCAAATATAGGGGCCTGCTACAGCCTCCAAAGAGCAACCCTATTTGACATTGACACTTCAGGCACCATTGGACCTGCTGAATCATATAACCCATATGGTAGAGCAGATTGCTCAACAGTCTGGATGTTTTGCAGAGCCTTCTCCTTTTCTGGATCCTATTCAAAACCAGCACCACTGGGGTCAGTCTGTACATGGGCTGGAATAACACACCCAAATGAGAAATATGTTGCCTACAAAATCCATAGAGGCCAACTAGGTGTTGTGCCATTGTTTTCGTTGTAGGAGGAGCCAATTCCAATACAATTACGTATTCTCCATCTTAAGAGAGTTGTCTCAGTATGGTCCATGCCATTGGCCTCCTAGAAATTTCACTTGGGTAACAATGCCCCTGATTTTTTGTTGGATAATTTGTTGACCCTCAGCCTTGGAAATACCTGACCATAAGTCCAGAGTAGTTGTTGTATCTTGCTCACTAGGTCCAATCAACATAATGGCGTCAGTGTAATTGGCAAGTGAGTTTTCCTGTAGAAGGTAAAAGCAATCAAGATTTTTGAGAACTCAATTATGACATAGAGATAGAGAGTTGATATATCCTGAGATAGGACAGTGAAGATCTATTGCTGGTCTGGCCAGCTGAAAACAAATTGCTTTTGGTGGGCTTTATTAATAGGTATGAAGAAAAAACAATATCATTTGCCAGATCAGTCACTGAATCTCTGGCACCAGGGAATGTGTTAATTTGCTCAAGCAAAGGAACCACCTTTGTTATAACAGCTACAATTTGAGTCACCTCCGTCACCTCCTCATTAAGCCTACAATAGTTTATCATCATTCTTCAAGATCCATCTGTCTTATGCAAATGCCAAATAAGCAAGATGAGTGAGGATATGGTAGAAACTACTACCCTGTGTTCCTCAAATTTTTAATGGTGCCACTAATTTATTTAAACCCTCCAGGAATATGGTATTACTTTTGGTTTATTGCTTTTCTAGGTAGAATAATTTCTCATGACTTCTACTTGGCCTTTTCTGCCATAAAGACCTGTAATTCACCGGTTAGAGAGTCAATGTAGAGATTCTGCCCCTTGCTGAGTATAGCTACTCCAATTATAGTGGGTAGGCTACTTCTGCTGGAGGAGGAGAGGCAGATCCCTCTGGTGGTTGGGAGACCTCTTCCAGTGACAAAACTCATCAGAGTTTAGAGGTTCATTGACCCCACCTCGTCAATTTTATCTCACATGAGGAACCTGAGCTGACTCTTGCACTCTTGCTCTCTTGCTCTCTTGCCATGTGATGTCTCCTTCTGCCATGTTATGATGCAGGATACTGGCTCACCAGGTGCCAGAGCCATGCTCTTGGACCTCCTAGCTTTGAAAACTGTGATCCAGGGGATGAGTTTTCCCAAGGCCTTGGGGGTTCACCCTCTATTCTAGTGTTCCAGAATGGAGCCAAAGGAAGATAATACTCAGCTTTAAGACTTAATGTTGTTTTCCTTGTTGGATTTTGGACTTACTCGTGACAAGTTCCCCCTTTTCCTTGCCTCTTTTCCTTTTTTTGGAATGGGATTCTCTATCCTATTCCTGCCCCACCATTGTATTTTGAAAGTAGATAACTTATTTAATTACACAGCTCACAGCTGGAGAGAAATTTACCTTGAGAGGAATCATGCCTTGATTGTCACCCATATCTGACTTAGATGAGACTCTGGACTTTGAAATTTTGAGTTGGTGCTCAAGTGGGACTGGGTGGAATGCTATAGTTTGAATTTTTTCCTCAAATTTCATGTGTTGAAAATGTAATCCCCACATTCAAATATTGATTGAAAGTGAGGCCTCTGGGAGGTAATTAGAATTAGATAAGGTCATCAAGGTGGGGCTTCAATGAGAGGACCAGTGACCTTATAAGATGAGGAAAGGAGACCTGACTGACATGCATGCTTTTCCTCTCTTGCAATGTGATATCCTCCTCCATGTGAGGGTGCAGCAATAAGGCCCTCACTAGATGCTGGTGCCATACTCTTAGACTTCCCAGCCTTCAAAACTGTAAGCCAAATAAATTCAGTTCTTTATAAATTACCCAGTCTCAGGGATTGCATTACAGTGACAGAAAATGGACTAAGACACAGTCCTGGGTATTTACCTAAGGAAAATCAAAACATATGTAATTCAAAGACTTACACAAATGTTCATAACTTTATTTTTAACAATCAAAAACTTGAAATAGGCCAGGCATGGTAGCTCACACCTTTAATCTCAGCACTGTGGGAGGCTGAGGAGGGAGAATTGCTTGAGCCCAGGAGTTCAAGACCAGCCTGGGCAACATGGTGAGCCTGGCAAGATCTCATCTCTATAAAAAAATAAGATAAAATAAATTTGCTGGGCATGGTGACACACACCTGTGGTCCCAGCTACTCAGGAGGCAGAAGCGGGAGGATTGCTTGAACCCAGGAGGTAGAGGCAGCAGTGAGCCATGTTCATGCCATGGCATTCCAGCCTGGCTGACAGAGCAAGTACCTGTCTCACAAACAAACAAACAAGCCAAACAAACAAAAACAAACAAACAAACACCACACAAAAAAACTGGAAATAAAATAAGAGTTCTAATTTCTAACTTGGGAAATTGATAAACAAAATTTGACATATAGATAACATTTGAGTCTACTCGGCCATGAAAATGAATGAACTATTACTTAAAAGAATATGAATGGTTCTGAATGGCATTATCAAGTCAAAGAAACCAGACTCTAAAGGAGACACTTTTAGCAAGATAAAACTATAGGGGAGAGTAAAGAGATCAGTGGCCTCCGGGGCATGGGGCTGTGGGAAGATGTTTACAAGGAGAATAGGGGAATGTTTTGAGTGTGGTCATAGTTACACAATGTATAATTATATCTATTTGGGAAAACTCACAAAAATGCACAGCAAAACTATGTAAAGTATACCTTCCTAAAAATTCAGATAATATAGAACTGCCTGTATGTCTGAGGTATGAAAAAAATACTAGTATATAGCTCTTATATCAAAATGTGAGGAATTTAGCTAAAATATTATTTTCCTCTTTCATCAGTTTTTTGTTCCTCCAACAGTACTCCTCTGTTTAATTCAATCGCTGTCTTTTTCCACTGAAATGGAAATTTTGTTTTGTGAAATTCATACATCTGTTGTGTAAGACATTTTATCAGTGTCATAAAATATTAATATTAATGTTTTCTAGAGTAGTAATGCTGAGAAAACAGATTCAAACATTAGACTAAGATACAGAAAATTTGTATTTTATTCCTGTCTCAGTCGCAATTTCACAGACGATCTTGCCCAATCACCTTCCCTCTCAGAGCCCCATAAAGAAAGAACTTTGTAAAATGAGAAGGGAGTACTAGATAATCTCTAAGACCTCTTCAAATTTCAGTGCTTCGTGATTCTATCTAGAAATCGAATCAATATGTTGAAAATTAACTAAACGGCTTCATAATTTCTAAAGTCATGTTTTCATCCAAGAATCCTGTTTTTGAATTCATTATTATGAATTATTCATTCAAATTAATTTTTTTCAGGCTTTTTTTTTTTTTTGGTTTTCATTAAGACTTTATTCAGAACTTTGATCTTTGTGAAAGTAACCTTCTTTAGCAGAAAAGCTGTCTAAAGGCAGAGCCAATTATTTGATGATAACTTCATAACATCAAGTCATAAAGTTCATCTGAAAGTGGAATGCTAATTTTTATCCTAATATTTTCTACATTCGCTTTTCAATTTTGAGTTTAGCAAACGCTTATTAATCTCACTGTTTGTCCACATCTATGTACTGCAATTTTAACGTTATTTTTTGTGCACAGTAAAACTCATATTCATTAAACAGTTAATGAACTTCTACAATGTACAAAGCTAGTAATTTACATTTTGGGAGGGAATAGACGCATTAAAATCCACTGCAGTTTACTTTTTGCAAATTACAGAAATGCCCTCTTGCATAGAGATTCTGCTGTGCTCTATATCAGTATTTCCCAAACCATCTCATATCATGTTCCTCATAGAAAAATAATATCTGTAAAGCCCACTGGGATACACAGAAAAGGCAGCTCAGGGTACTGAACCATCCTAGTACATCCAGTTTCTCTAGGTGTCCATCAGCTAACTTCGTTGATATCACCATACACCTGTAACCCATTTGCAGCATCTCACTCTGCCCTGTACTTTCCTATCACCCACAGCTAACAGGTCACTATTATCTAATTATCATACCCTTCAGGTATATGAATATGGGTAAAAGTTAAATAGTACACTATAGTTATAAGCAGTATTCTGGGTTCTGAATATTACAAAGATAAATAAAATGTAGCAGCTGCTTTAATCATGATTGCAGACTACTGGGAGAGAGGGTGAAGATATTATTTTTAGCATATAGTATGATAGGTACAATAAAAGCATGCGCACTGTAATTGGAGCACACAGAGTATATTAGTTAGGTCCTCTGAAAAGCACACACCAAGAAATGTTTAGATTTGTAGGAGATCTATTGGGGGACATGATCAAGTATAGGCAAGGAAGTTTCAGATGCCTAAGCAGGTATGACTTCTGTGAAAAAGGGGAAGGAAGAGTTTCATCCTGTGATACATTTATAAGGAAGGTTTCTCTGGGCCAATGAGGAGTTCTCAAGCCAAAATGACCTTTTAGAGGTATCCACAGGAATGGGCCAGCATTAATGCCCAGTTATTGACTGGGAGCCTAAGACCTTAACTGCATCTGTAAAAAGGAGTGTCTAAGTAAGGTGAAATGCAAGTTTTCTCATTTTATTTTACTTACCATGGATCTCTGTTTATTTGTCTGGCTCCATAGCCAGGACGAAAACTGCTCATTTCAGTAACTGAACGTAATTATGGAGTATCAGGTTAACAGTGGATTTTTCATATACTCCCTTTATCATGTTTAAGGAAGCTCACTACTGTCCCTAGTATGTTGAGTTTTTTAAATCACAAAACCTTATTGGATTTCTTCAAGTGTTTTTCCTTGAATCAATTAAAGTAATCATTTGTGTAGCAAATAGGTTTATTAAAAATGCTTGACATGGCTAATAATCAGGGAAAAACAAAACCACAATGAGGTATCACCTCATACTTGTTATAATGGCTATTACAAAAAAGTTAAAGATAGTTAAGTGTTGGCAAGGATGTAGAGAAAAGGGAACCCTTGCACACTGTGGGTGAAAATGTAAATTAGTGTAGCCATTATAGAAAACAATATGGAAGTTCTTCAGAAAATTAAAAATAACATTACCATATAAACAGCAATCCCATTTTTGGGTGTGTGTCATTTCAATACATAATCAAAATCAGTATGTGAAACGGTGTCTGCACTTTTATATTCATTACAGTATCATTTACAATAGCCAAGATATGGACTCAACTTCCGTGTCCATTAATGGATGATTGATGAAGAAACTATGTGGTATATATCCATAATGGAATACTACTCAGCCTGAGAAAAGAAGAAAATTCTGTCATTTGTGATGACATGGATGAACATGAAGGACATATAATGCTAAGTGAAGTAATCCAGGCATAGAAAGACAAATACTACATTATCTCTCACATGTGGAATCTTAAAAAAGTCAAACTTATAGAAGTGGAGGGTAGAATAGTTGTTGCCAGAGACTAAAAATCCAGTGGGGAATGGTGAAATGTTTGCCAAAGAATAAAAATTTTCATTTATTCAATGTCTATTGCACATCACTATCATTATTATTCATTATTAACACGGGTTAATAATAATGAATCCTATATTTCAAAAGTACTAAAAAATGTTAAACATTCTCACTATAATAGTAAGTATATGAGGTGATGGATACATTATCTTGAAATAATCATTTTACAATTATACACTCCTTTATACAGACACAGTTAAAATATATATAAAATGATATAATCATTTTACAATATATACGTATTTGTATATATGTATACAAATATACATATGTCAAAACATCACATTTTACCCCATAAATATATACAATTATTTGTCAAAAATAAAAATTTAAATGGAAATAAATAATTATTTGTGTTTTTTCTTCTTGATTCTATTAACATGGTATACTATTTCGATTACTTTTCATATGTTGATCCACCACTGCATTGTTGGGATAAATCCCATTTAGCTATGTTGAATAATCCTTTGAATATACTGCTGAATTTGGCTTGCTAGTATTTTCTTGAGGATTACTTTATCTATATTTATAAGGATTATAGATCTGTGATTGTTTGTGTGTGTGTGTGTGGTACCTTTTCCTTGTTATGGAACCAGGGTATTGATGACCTCAGGGAATGATTTAGAAAGTATTTCCTCATTTTATATTCTTTTTAGAGTTTGAGAAAAATTGGTGTTTATTCTTCAGTTGTTTGGTAGAATTCACCCAGTGGAGGCATCTGGTCCTGGGCTTTATTTGATGGGAAGTTTTTGATTACTGACTCAATATTTTTAATTGCTATAGGTCTCTTCAGATTTTCTACTTTCTTTTGATTCTGTGTTGGTAGTTTGCGTGCTTTTAGTAATTTGTTTATCTATGTCAAATAAATTGTTGATGTACAGTTGTTCACAATATTCTCTTACAATCCACAGATTTCTGTAAGGTCGGTAGTAATTTCCTGACTCTCTGAATTTAGTAATTTCTGTCTTCTTTTATTCTGGGTTATTCTAGATCAAAGTTTGTCAGTTTTCTTTGTCTTCAAGAAACCAACGTTTTTAAAAAATTATCTCTATTGTTTTTGTATTCTCTCTTTCCTTACTGTGCTCTTCTTGAAATGTGTATACATTTAAGGGGTACAAGTTAAATTTTGTTACATGGATATATTGCATACAATCCTTCAAGCTCAGCAGAAGTTGAAAGAATAGAGCCATCTCAGGTTTTGCTTGTACATGTGCAGACCTCTCAGCATGTATGTGGTCTTGTAGATTCCTAGGAATATGTTTGATCTTTTCAAAGCTCTTGGGGATATCTCACTTCACACCCTTTGCTCCCAAGGTTTTTGATTAGTGTATTATTTTACCCAACTGTTATCTGCCACCTCAGGCAACAGCAACTTAAGATATTAGCTTATAAATGTGCTTGACAAATACTCCTGGGAAGCAACATCAGTATTAGACCAGTTCCCAGTTAAGTGAAATAAAGATGTACTTTTTGAACATCTCTTGCAAGAAGTCATCAGACAAGTCAGAACAAATAATTAATTGCAATTCTTTGTGAATGATGTCTGTTTTGCTCCCTCCAGTACTGGGCGCTAGTACGTGGAATGCAGGCTGTTATTTTCGTGGTTATGGCTGACATGGGGAACAGAGGATGAAACTTGTATAAATTAAAATGTCACAAATTTTACGGTTCTTATGAATAATGAGCCTTTTTGAATAAGCATTTCCAAGGTCATGACAAGTCATTTGTCAGTTGCCAGAGCTTGGAAGAAGTTGATTCTCATAGTTTTTGTGTGTTCTTTTTTTCTCTTATGGAAGAGTGGAATTCGTAGTTCCTCACTCTGCCAATTTGACTGATGTCACTCTCTATAATTTGTATATGTTTGTTTTGTATTCAACAATGTTGCAAAACTCAGGTATTCTGACAATATTTTAGTGGATTCCTTGAAGTTTTCTATATACAAATTTATGTAATATTTGAAAACATAGTTTTACTTTCTTTATAATCTGAGTGACTTTACCCTTTTTTTCCTTGCATAATTTCCCTGGCAAGAAACTACAGTACAATTGTAACTGCCCAATGGGTTCACCTTGCCTGCTGCCTAGACAGAGCTGATTTATCAAGATGGAGGAATTGCAATGGAGAAATAGTAATTCACGGAGAGCTGGCTGTGTGGGAGACTGGAGTTTTATTATTACTCAAATCAGTCTCCCTGAGCATGTGTGGATCAGAGTTTCTAAAAATAATTTGGTAGACAGGGGCTGGGGAAGTGGGGAGTGATGATTGGTCAGGTTGGAAATAGAATTATTGGAGGTCAAAGTGAGTTTTTCTTGTTGGCTTCCGTTCCTGGGTAGGATGGCAGGACTGGCTGGGCCAGATTACCAGACTGTGTGGTAACAGATGATTCATCAAGTACAGGGTATCAAAAATGTATCAAGGACTGATATTAGGTTTTACAATAGTAATGTCATCCACAGGCGCAATCTGGAGAGGTTCAGATGCTTGGAGCCAGAGGCTTCATGACCCCTAAACTGTAATTTCTAATATTGTAGCTGCCTTGTTAGTCCTGCAGAGGCAGACTGGTCCCCAGGCAAGAAGGGGACCTTTTTGGGAAGGGACTATTATGAATTCTGTTTCAGAGTCAAACCATGAACTGAATTCCTTCCCAAAGTTTGTTCAGCCTACGCCCAAGTATGAACAGACAGTTTAAAAGTTAGAAGCAAGATGGAATCGGTTAGGTCTGATTTCTTTCACTGTCATAATTTCCTCAATTTTGCAAAGGCAGTTTCACAATGTAAAGTAGAAGTGTTGAGAGTGGACATCCTTGTTCTGTTCCAAAACTTACGGGGAAAGCATTTAGTCTTCCACCGCTTAGAATGATGTCAGATGTGGAATTTTCATAGATGCCATTTAATAGCCTGAAGAATTTTCTTTCTTTCTTTCTTTCTTTTTTTTTATTATGCTTTAAGTTCTAGGGTACATGTGCACAACGTGCAGGTTTGTTACATATGTATACATGTGCCATGTTGGTGTGCTGCACCCATTAACTCGTCATTTTCATTAGGTATATCTCCTAATGCTATCCCTCCACCCTCCCTCCTCCCCACAATAGGACTCCATGTGTGATGCTCCCCTTCCTGTGTCCAAGTGATCTCATTGTTCAATTCCCACCTATGAGTGAGAACATGCAGTGTTTGGTTTTCTGTTCTTCGGATAGTTTGCTGAGAATGATGGTTTCCAGCTGCATCCCTGTCCCTACAAAGGACAGGAACTCATCCTTTTTTATGGCTGCATAGTATTCCATGGTGTATATGTGCCACATTTTCTTAATCCAGTCTGTCACTGATGGACATTTGGGTTGATTCCAAGTCTTTGCTATTGTGAATAGTGCTGCAATAAACATACGTGTGCATGCGTCTTTATAGCAGCATGACTTATAATCCTTTGGGTATATCCCCAGTAATGGGATGGCTGGGTCAAATGGTATTTCTAGTTCTAGATCCTTGAGGAATCATCACACTGTGTTCCACAATGGTTGAATTAGTTTACAGTGCCACCAACAGTGTAAAAGTGTTCCTATTTCTCCACATTCTCTCCAGCACCTGTTGTTTCCTGATTTTTTAATGATTGCCAGTCTAACTGGTGTGAGATGGTATCTCATTGTGGTTTTGATTTGCATTTCTCTGATGGCCAGTGATGATGAGCGTTTTTTCATGTGTCTGTTGGCCGTATGAATGTCTTCTTTTGAGAAATGTCTGTTCATATCCTTTGCCCACTTTTTGATGGGGTTGTTTTTTTCTTGTAAATTTGATTGAGTTCTTTATGGGTTCTGGATATTAGCTCTTTGTCAGTTAAGTAGATTGCAAAAATGTTCTCCCATTCTGTAGGTTGCCTGTTCACTCTGATGGTAGTTTCTTTTGCTGTGCAGAAGCTCTTTAGTTTAATGAGATCCCATTTGTCAATTTTGGCTTTTGTTGCCATTGCTTTTGGTGTTTTAGACATGAAGTCCTTGCCCATGCCTATGTCCTGAATGGTATTATCTAGGTTTTCTTCTAGGGATTTTATGGTTTTAGGTCTAACATTTAAGTCTCTAATCCATCTTGAATTAATTTTCGTATAAGGAAAAAGAAAAGGGTCCAGTTTCAGCTTTCTACTTATGGCTAGCCAATTTTCCCAGCACCATTTATTAAATAGGGAATCCTTTCCCCATTTCTTGTTCTTGTCAGGTTTGTCAAAGATCAGATGGCTGTAGATCTGTGGTATTATTTCTGAAGGCTCTGTTCTGTTCCATTGGTCTCTATCTCTGTTTTGGTACCACTACCATGCTGTTTTGGTTTCTATTCCTGGTTTATTGAGTAATTTTTATCATTAGAATATGTTAGATTTTGTTAAATACCCTTTCTGCAATCATCAGAATAATCATGAGTGTTTTTTTCTCTTTATTGTGTTAATGGGGGTATATTATGGTAATTGATTTCAGTATGTTACAACAAGTTTGCATTCTAGACTAGATAGTATTTTATGAACATTTATAATCATTTTTGTATGTTGCTGTATTTTATTTGCCAGTATTTGTGTTGAGGATTTTTGCAGTTATTTTACCGTAATCTTTATTTTTTTTTTTTTTTTTTTTTTGAGACGGAGTCTCGCTCTGCCGCCCAGGCTGGAGTGCAGTGGCCGGATCTCAGCTCACTGCAAGCTCCACCTCCCGGGTTCACGCCATTCTCCTGCCTCAGCCTCCCGAGTAGCTGGGACTACAGGCGCCCGCCATCTCGCCTGGCTAGTTTTTTGTGTTTTTCAGTAGAGACGGGGTTTCACCGTGTTCGCCAGGATGGTCTTGATCTCCTGACCTCGTGATCCACCCGTCTCGGCCTCCCAAAGTGCTGGGATTACAGGCTTGAGCCACCGCGCCCGGCCCCGTAATCTTTATTATTCCCTTGCTTATGCTTGCTTTGTCTTTAGTTTGCTCCATTTTCCAGTTTCTTTTGTTGTAAACTTACAATAATGATTTGGAATTTTTTTCTTTTTAAGGTAAATTTAAAAACAGTAACTTTTTTTCTGTAAACATTACTTTGACTTAATCTCTTATATTTTGGTATGTTATTTTAAAAAATTCATATCAAAGTATTTTTAAATTCTCCTCTTCATTACTTCTCTGATTGGTTATTTAAAAGTATGCTACTTAATTTCCCCTTTTTTTTTTAATTTTACAAATTTCATTTTCTTGCGTGTTTCTAATTTAACTTCAGTGTGTTCAGAGAACATTCTATTATCTCAACTCTTTAAATCTATTGATGCTTATTTTATGTTGTAACATGTAGTCTATTTTAAAGAATGTTTCATGTGCTTTCGAGATGAATCTATAGCCTCCTGTTTGTTGCATGGAATGTTCTATAAATATCTTTTATGTCTAATAGGTTTATGGTTTTATTTGTCTTTTAAACATTTGTCTATCTTCTCCCTATTTGTCTTATACATTATTGAAAATGGGTTATTCATTTTTTGTTTTATTCTAATTTTCTATTTTTCATTTCAATTCCATAATTTTAATATGTTTAATTATGACCTTAAAATACCTTCCTTTGCTTCTGGATTTGTGTTTAGTTTGGGGGGCACATTCCAATTCAGGAAGTTAATAAATCTGTTCTGGCTTTTACTTAGTGTGTGCTCAAAGTCTCTCATTTATTCAAAAATAACTAACTAGTTAGAGTCTTCTCTAGTCTTTCCTGGGCATGCACAATCTTGCACAACTGTGAAGTCTTCTAGATCCCGGAGTATATTCTAAAGTTTATCAAGACCCATCCTAGCTGTCTTGATTCATGTAATTCCTATTTAATTTTTGGCTTATTTCCATGTGTACTGCTTGCCTTAGCCAGGATTTCATCTTCAGTCTTGCCATGATGTTGGACTTGTTGGATAGTTTGCTGTTGTTCCTGGATCGTCTTCCTATTGCAGTCAACAACATGCATCAGCAACAAGTCTCACTTCTACTCCAAGCTCTGGCCCATATTAAACATGTGCCTTCTTATAAGAAAATTAAACATCCTCACAGCCTGTCCCACCCTGGTTGAACTACTACATTATGGAGATGGACTCCATGATGAAAGCATTTCCAGTCTAAAATGCCACAGTTTTCCACTGTTCCTATTAAGTTTCAGTAGTTTTTCTCCATGAAAAAGTACTTTTCAAATGTTTGTATGACTTTGTTGAATTTCTAGAGTCAGAAGTCTAGAAGTAATTGTCTTTGACGTTTTTGTTGAGTTGTATTATTATTTGTTTTGAGGGAGAGCACGTGCCAAGCTCCTCACTCGTGTGTTCTGTGAGTGAGATCTGGAATATTCCAGTGCTTTCTTATAGGTTATACTTCCACTCTCAAAGGCAATGTACAAAGGTTCTGTTTTCTCTACCCCTTCATTAAATGTCAAATCTGGACATGTTACTCCCTGATTTACAAGCCTTCATTGTGCCCCAGCCCACCTGGAGTTTATTTTATAATTCATTTCATGATCAGATCTGGGTTCCCTTGCTACTGCTACCCTCTATCCCACACTTATCCTTTACAGTTTCTAAAATGTGACATGTTTCATTATGCCTCCAGGCTTTTGTTCATATTATTCCATCAGCTCGGAGTATTCTTCCACCTGGATAATGTCTCTTAGTCTCTGAAGACCTAGTATAAAAATCACCACACCTAGGAAGACTCACTCTACTAACTGAGGCAGCTTTGGTGGCAGTCACCATTGCTCCAATAGCATACCTATTATTGCATATAAATTTTGCATTGAAATAAGCTGTTTCATATCATTAATTTTCCCAATTGACCATGACTTACTTTGAAAAAAGGAGAACTACTCGTTGTTTTAATTCCGATTTCTAGAAGAGTGGTTAGCGCATAGTAAGCAATAAATAACTACTGAATTTAAATAAACTTTAAATCAATGTGAAGCAGAGACAGATGACTGCAAATCCAGAAGTCATAGAAATTACTTTCCATTGCGAATAATCAACATACCTGGTTATGTGCAAATAATAATAAAGCCATCAGCAATAACAATAGCCTCCTTTTATTGAGTTGCCAAAATGAGTCAGGTGTAGAATAAATGATTTATGTATGTTCTCATTTTATCTGCACAACAATTATTAGAAATGCCAGCATTTTTATCTCTTTCAGTTTGGGATCAAGGCCATCTGAATATGAGATTTAATCAGCATGCATTTTATATTACTAATATGATTTTCACTCATTTTTTTCTAATTTCTATTCATATTATGCTTTGGATAGACTCTCCAAGCACATTTCCTTGCAAATGCCTTCATAATCATTCTATAGTTCTCATCTTTTATAGGTTTAATGAAGTAGGTAGATTTTTCCCTTAATTAGTAGAAGAGAAAATGGGTAAATTGTTTAAATGTACATGTTTTAGGCAGGTAATATGTTTTATCAGAACTCTTTATAGATAATTGGTAGAGGATTCCATTTCCTTCACTTTGAAGTGCAAAATAGTCTTTCTATGAATTCTAACGTTTTAAAAGGGAAAAACACCCCGCCGTTTCACTTATATATAGAAGACTGTTCTAGCTTTACTTCTTCACTAATTTACTATATTTTATTAGAAACCACTTCCATTTTTGGCCTAAGTTTCCTCAACTTGATAACTAAGTCATTGTTGTTAAAAATCATCCTTATTAGCCAAGTAGGCAATCCTCAGAAGAGACGGGCTGTGCAAGTAATTCAAATGAGTGTCTATTATATTTATGATTTCAGAGTATGATTGATCATTACATATGAGAAACAGCTTTAAGAATATTGCTCCAAGCCCCCGATTTGGGGAATTTTTATCAAGATTATAAGTAAATAATACCCTCTTCCCTGACCAAGTTATGAGCCAATTAAGAGAGAAGACAAATAATTCACAGAAGCCGGCCAAAATATCACCTTCATTATTAGTAAAGCTCGTATTAGATAATGTACCTTATATTATATCTGCAATAAAAATGTAGACTACTTAATCCTAAATCCTATAAGTAGGCAGATTTGTCTACCCTGTCATTGGCAGCAGTAAATTAGGAAAGGTATTCCAATGGGGGAGCATATTCCCCATTGTATTAGTCTGTTCTCACATGGCTATAAAGAAATACCCAAGTGCTGGTAATTTATAAAGGAAAGAAGTTTAATTGGCTCACAGTTCCGCATGGCTGGGGAGGCCTAAGGAAACTTACAGTCATGGTGGAAGGGGAAGCAGGTACCTTCTTCACAAGGCGGCAGGAGAGAATGTGAGTGTGCAGGAAAAAAAAACAAACAAAAAAACAAAAAAAAACATTTATAAAACCATCAGATCTTGTGAGAATTCACTCACTATCATGAGAATAGCATGGGGAAGAATGTCCACATAATCCAATCCCTTCCCTTCCTCAGCACATGGGGATTACAATTGGAGATGCGATTTGGGTGGGTACACAGAGTCAAACCATATCATTCATTAAAATTTACAATATAAAAGGAACACATTAAAATAGATGCATCCCATAAAATACTCACTCTCCAGAGAGAATGGAGAGGAAGGGGCAGGGCTATTCATGTCCAGGTCCCCGTCTGACTCATTCATTAGTAAACAGGAGATACATTTAGAAAGACTGAGTCAGTTTCCTCTATATGGAAAACAGCATCAGGAGAGAAAATAAATCCATAAATGTTTCCCCATAATGCCACCAAAAACTTACTAAATCACTGAGTAATTTACAGGAAACTGTCTTTTCAAAGCCTCAGAAACACCAGTTGTTCTTAATGCACAGGCAGGTTTGGGAAATTCTATACTACCTCACGGAATTAAGTTTGTATTGTATTCTGAGAGAACCTTGAAAAACTCTTAAGGGTCTTGATTAATTGAATAACAAAATTTTATTTTGTAAAGGATCAATGTACATTTCTGTGAAAAACCTGTATCAATAATATTGATTAAGTGCCTATGATCTATTGTCATGTTTTTTAAACTTTTCTACATCTCAGTACACATAGATCATAATTAGTGTAAAACAGTAGAGCAAATAGATGTGGCTCCCACAGACTAGATGAACCACCTTAAGCACAAAATGGATTACATCGTGTCAGTTATAATGACCCCTTTACACAGCAGTTAAGGGTGTCTTATGTAATGCAAGTTTTGGTAAACTGGGATAAAAGTAAACACTTGTAGCAGTGCTGCTCATGACAGAAAGCATTCAGGTTACTTGAAGGGGTTATGTCATTGCTATTGTAGCATTGGTCCATGTAAATCAGAACTTTTTTTTAATGGCTATGAGTATGGAAGCTAACAGAGGTTCTTCAATAATATATGAGGTAACATGACATTCTTTCAAACAGAGATTTGATTATCAGGTTTCTTATAAATCAGAAGATTTATATGGGTCAGTGCTGGAATATCAATGACATAAACCCTCAGGAAGGTTACACTTAGAAATTACAGACATTCAAATAAATATTGTATAAATAAAATTATTGTAATTACTAAAAAGAAAAGGTCAAGTACACAAATATGGCATGGTAGGTAACCCAATATATATTAATATATGCTAGTCAAGCAAAAATGAAAGGAAAGAATGTGCCAGACTCCAGTTAACAGCATTTGTAAAAAATCTGAGATAAGAACTTAACCAGTTTGAGCAACTAAAAAAGTCCCATGTGTTTTAACTGTATCATATCTACTGAGAATGGAGAAGATTGACATAAAATGAAGGTAAGAAAGACAAGGGTCAGGCCATGCAAAGCCTTATAGGCAAAGTTAAAGAGTTTGAGTTTTGTCCTAAACCCAATGGAACGCCATCAGAGAACGTTAAGAAGATGAGTGGCATGGTATAATTTACATTTATTAAAGAATCGCTCTTTGGTAGTGTTGACTGGCCAGGACAAGAGTGCTAGCAGGAATTTCAATTAGAAGGCAATTGCAGTTGTCCAGATGAGACATCATATTAATTGGGCAATAATATTACAGGAGAAGATCTAGAGCAATAGTGACACTAAATATAGATTTTGTTGGTAAAATGTATGGAATTTTACAAGATATTGTTTGTGGTGGTAACAATGAGACAGTCATATAGTTTACAGGAAAAGCGACAACACAGATAGTGGTTGTAAATTTCCTTTAATGTCTATGAATACGGAAGCTAACAGAGATTCTTTATTAATATATGAGGTAACCTGGTATTCTCTCAGAGATTTGATTATCAGGTTTTTGAAATTTTCTCAAGAATGTATACAGTTATAAATCATACCATGTGTATACATACGTATACACACACACAGACACACACACAAATAATTATCTTATGTGATTCTGGGTGATGGCCTGGGCCCAGATAGAATGTCTTCTCTCTTAGAGAATCCTAGCCTGGCTTTTGAGGCCTTCCAAATTATCCAGTTAGGCCCACACAAATCATGCCGAATAATCCTCCTTTCCTCATGGTAAACTGATTAGAGGCTTTAATTGCATCAGCACATTTTTTTCCCAGTATCACCTAGATTACCATTTGACAGAATAACTGGGGACTATAGCATGGCCAAATTGACCCATCAAAAATACCATTATTGTACCTGCAAAATCACTGTTTCTTGAAACATTTTATTTGTGGTTCTTAACTTGTTAGAAATCTACAACCCTGCAATTCATGTTATCTATTATGTCATGAGAGAGATATAATTGACATCTCAGCCCACAGACTGGGCAATTAAAAGATCTCATTGAATTTTCTGCAGAGTTCTCTGGCTAAACATCTAGACTTTATCTTTAGGCACCTGCTTTCTTTTTATTTTTATATTTTCTCTATTAAATTTTGAAATTTAAACTTTAAGGGAAGATAATAACCTGAATGGAGGTGAAGGGAGAAGACAATATGGAGGGATAAGAAGATATACAACATTCATCTCAAGAAATTTAAAAGTAAACTTATGAAAATTGTAAAACACTGGCTGAGTGGTGATAAGCAACTTTCTGAAGAGTGCACTAATTGTATTCAGGCTCCAAAGAAGTTGACATCCATAACTCCATTTTATCTCATTGAATTCTCACATACCCTAAGGGTGGTCATTTTACCCCATTTTATAGGGGGTCTGAATGTTAACATTATTTCTCTAAAGTCACAGTATTTTCAACTTAAACTCACCTTTGATTCTCCATCCAGTTGCTTCAACTATATAAATTTTCAACTGGGTTTTGTGGGGCGTTAGAAATTCTGTGGAGACATCTCAGTAACCACTGTGGAGAAGGAACATGGGGAAGGCTGAGCCGTTTTTCTCTCACTTATTTTGCATATTGGGCTCTTCCATTTGGTCTGTGTAAGCCCTCTCCTGTACTTTTGAAAATTGCCTCCTACTCTATCCATGGAGTCATTATTGTGCTGTCATGTTAGTAGCACATGATTATAGTCACGTGTCACTGTTGCAGGACTTCCTCTTTAGTTCAGCTAAAAACAGAATCCTTGTCAAATGACCAGGAAGGATTAGACTCGCGGACACATAGAAGGGTGAGAAAAATGGAATTTATTGGATGAAAAGGAAAAAAACCCAGGAAAGTGAGATAGGTTACTATTAACAGTCCCCCATCTGACAGATTGAATTCCAGGTTACTACCCTGGAACGGGAGAGACCAGGCTCCTCCCTGCTGAAAAATGAGGCATACTTCCATGGCTCCACCCCAGTGTGCATTTCTCCCAGTGCACAGGCCAGAGGGAGGTTCTCCAGGTACTCTTTTATACTTGACTGTCTCATCCCTTAACAATAAATATACCTTCTGACAAATGTGGCTGGGTGTGGAGGCTCATGTCTGTAATCCTAGCCCTTTGGGAGGCCAAGGTGAATGGATCACTTGAAGTCAAGAGTTCGAGTTCAGCCTGGCCAACATGGCGAAACCCCATCTCTACTAAAAATACAAAAATTAGCTGGGCGTGGTGGCACACACCTGTAATCCCAGTTACTTGGCAGGCTGAGGCACGATAATTGCTTGAACCCAGGAGGTGGAGGTTGCAGTAAGCTGAGATCACACCACTGCACTCCAGCCTGGGCAACAGAGTGAGACTCTGTCTCAAAAAAAAAATCTGAAAAATGTAACATTCAGTCTAAATTTTGTCATTGTGTGAACATTATAGAGCATATTTACACAAGCCTAGATGGGGTAGTCTACCACACACCTAGGGCATATAGTTAGCCTATTGCGACTAGGCTGCAAACCTGTAGCCTGTTACTGTACTGAATATTGTAGGCAACTATAATGCAGTGGTAAGTATCTGTGCATCTAAACAGAAAATATAAATATACAGTAAAAGTATGGTATAAAAGAAACATTCATACACCTGTAGAGGGCACTTACCATGAATGGAGCTTGCAGAACTGGGAGTTTGGTTGCACTGGTGAGTGGGTGGTGATGAATGTGAAAGCCTGGGACATTACTGCACACGACTGCAGACTTTATAAACACTGTACACTTAGGCTACACTCAACTTATAAAAAGTATTTTTCAATAATAAGTTAATCTTAGCTTGCTACAACTTTTTATTTTATAAACTTTTTAATTTTTTAACTTTTTGCTCCTCACATTTAGCTTAACACATACGTTGTATAGCTGTTCAAAATATTTTCTATCTTTATATTTTTGTTTTATAAGCTTTGTTCTATTTTCATTTTTTTTTTACTTTTTAAACTTTATTTTTGTTAAAAACTAAGGCACAAACGCACACATTAGCCCAGGGCTACACGGGGTCAGGACCATCATCAATACGGCTCTCTTCCACCTTTACATCTTCTTCCTCTGAAAGTTCTTCTGGGGCATTAACATACATGGAACTGTCTTCGCCTATGATAACAATGCCTTCTTCTGGAATATCTCCCGAAGGACCCATCTGAGGTTCTTTTTCACCAGTGTTTTAAGAATACGTAAGTGGAAGTTTGCTTCAGTTATCTTTTTTATCATCATGGATTTGCTTGTAAGCAAATAATGCACGATCCCATATTCCTCTCTATTAATGAAAACATTTTGATATGGTCCATGTTTTCAAACTTTTTAAGAAGGTTGTTGAGGTCTGCAAAATTTATGTTAAACCCTTCACTGTGATTTTTCCTGGGAATTCTTCTTTTTCTTCCTTTGAAGTTTTCTTTTCCCTTGTCTCTTCTTCAGCTATGCATTCTTGTTCCAGGAACTCATTAGTCAACTGCTTAGGAACCATCTCTAGGGGCTTCTCATTGTCATTTTCATTCACACCCAGGTATAGGTTGCTGGCTATCTCAACTACAGCCTTCTAGACTTCTGCAAACTCCATCGCATATGTGGTCTGGACTGTTGCTGACCAAACTTTGCTATGCAGTGCATGACTGTATACCCGTGGCCAGTTTATAGTACCAAAGGTGTGTACCAATCATACTTGGCCAAACACTTTTTTCCTTAGTTCTTCATGCAACTGAAAATTATAGATTTGTTCAGTGGTGCAGTCATTTCACCTATAATGTGCAAGTCAAATGTCTTTATCAGATAATTTTGATTTGAAGTTGATGGAATCAAGTTTTATTTTTTAGACACTGGGACTCTGGTATATGAGTAGCCTGAGTAGCAAAGGGGTGATCATCCACCTAACAAAGTGAAGCAGTCAGAATTAAGCAGGAAAAAAGACTGAACGTTCTGATACCATTTATGTCCTGAGTCACAGCTGTGGCCAGGAGCTGACTGCGTTATTGTCCTTGGCTTATATGATATGACCGCCAGGTTTCCTTTATGAGCTATGCTTTTTTTTTTTTTTTTTTTTTTTTTTTTTTCCTTAAGCTACTTCATGCAAGTTTGTAATAATTGCAAGTTAAGATTCTAAGCAAATGTTCTCTGTAATTAAAAAGGATCAATTTATCATCTACCCATTTAAAATTTTAAAATCAGTGAATTTCATAGAACTCTGTATAAAATAATCCAATATTTCTAAAGTTTTATCATGTATTTCAGCATCGTAGCCACTAAATATAAATTCAGATTTCCAAGCCCCACTTGCAGATGGGGGACAGAGAAAAATAAATTTTAATCAACTACCGAATTCAATGGTGGTAAATGACTCAATTCTGAAATAAACACTGCCATTATTTCTTTCTTGAATTTTATGCAACATATTCAATATTTTCAACAGCATTTGCCTTATATTATTTATTTGATTATTGTAACAAAATTGGTCAGCATTTCTCAAAGTTTATTCTGTATAACATTAGTTCCCTACAATGCTCTACAAAATTATAGTAAGATAAAAAGATCTCATGGCCAAATACATTGGGAAATGCTGCACATTTATATTTCTTTAATGGATATTCACAATACATATTTGTCTTTAAGGGTATAGGAACCCCTGAAGCAAATAAGCCTATTTATTTTTGCTTAGTTTAGCATTTTAAAAAATTCAGTTCATCACTTAACACACTTTAGCAAATGCTGGAAGAATATTAACACAGAGAGATTTAGTGAGCAGAAATCAATCATAAATCATTATCCTTTGAGTCTCTGCATATGATAGCTGAAGGTACCATAGTTTCTCATGGTCACTGGGAGCTCATCTAAAAAAATGTGTAGGTTATAACATTGTGCTAAGAAGCAGAAAATACCTGGTTTAGCTCTGGAAATGGAACAGAATTGAGAGCCTACAAACTGCCTTAACATATATGTGAGGATTTGAGATCAAGACCATATTTTCGTGAGTCTAATTTGTACAATGTTTGGATTTAAACTGCACAGAAATACTGATTTATTATATGTTCAATGGCATGACATTGACAATTATGTTTTGTTTTTCTCTCTTAATAGTATTTCCCTGAAACAGAGTGCCTATATCAAAGCCTTTCTGTCATACTCTGTTTTGTGTTTTCTTGGATGGGGTGTTGGAGGAGGGACCTAAGCTTAGAAATATCTAAAACAGAAGATATGGAAAGATTGGGGATGACTTTTAAAATCTGAGTGATAGGTATTATGGTGATTAATCTTAAGTATCAACTTCACTAACCTAAGAGCTTCCCAGATAGCTGGTAAAGCATTATTCTCAGGTATGTCTTTGAGGGTCTTTTGGGAGAAGATTAGCAATTGAATCAATAGGCTGCGTAAAGAAAATCACCCTCACCAAAACAGGTGGCCATCCAATCCATTGGGACCAGAATAGAGCAAAACAGTGGAAAAGTGGAAGAAGGGTGAATTCCCTCTCTCTGTTTGAACTGAGACATCCATGTTCTCCTGCACTTGGACATCAGTGTTCCTGCTTTTCAGGCTGTTGGATTCCATCCAGGACTTGCTCCATCAGCTTCCCAGGTTCTCAGGCCATGGTACATGACACTATCGCTGTCCCTGGGTCTGAGGCCTTGACTCTGACTGAATTATACCACAGGTTTGCCTAGTTTTCTCACTTACTGCCCTTAGATTTCGCAGTTTCTATGCTTCAATAATCACATGAGCTAATTCCCATAATAAATGTCATCATATCCATAGCTATCAATTTATCTACATATATAGATACATGATAGATAGATAGATAGATAGATAGATAGATAGGTAGACAGATAGATAGACAGACAGATATCTCCTGTTCTGTTTCTCCAGAGAACCTTATTACAGGTATATCATTTTATTTTGTCTAGTGAGGAAAACGCTCACTTAACCTCTTCGTGTTAATATTCATCTAGCATTTGCTAAAGTGCATTCAGTGACCAAATAAGTTTAAAAACGCCAAGCTAAGCAAAAATAAATAGGTTTATTTGCCTTAGGAGATACTGTACTCTCAGAGTAACAATTATTGATTGTGAAAATACATGAAAGAAATGTAAGTGTGCAACGTTTCCCAATATATTTTGCCGTGGGATTTTTTTTTCTTGTAATTTTGTGGAACGTTGTAGGAAACCAATGTCCTATACAACATATTTTAAGAAACTCTGAATAATACAGTTATCTCTACCATTTTATGTGTTTAAAATATTTCACATATCTCACAAAAAATAAAAATGAACTTAATACTGTATAACTCTGAACCTATTAGTAGAGGTTCTGGAGTCAGATTGCCTTAGTTTAAGTTAGTTCTGCTATTTATCAACTATGTAAACTGATAATTAAATTTACTTACCTGACTCACAAAAATTGAGATTATAGTAGATAATACTCACATAGCATTTATTATGTGCCAGACCCTGTTTAAGACTTTTATATATGTTGTAACTAATTCAATCCTCATAATTCTACTAGGTAGGTACAATAAGCATAGTCCATAGTTTAAAGAGAAGGACGCTGAAGTTAAAGTAGTTCAGTCACACACCAAGTAAGTAACCCAGAAAAGACTTAACCCAGTCTGGCTCCAGAGTCTATGCTCTTAAGCACCATACACTATGCTACATTTCCAATAAAAAAACCCAAAAACTTAATTCACATAATACGTCATCAAGTATGCAATTATTATTTGCCATTTTTTAAAAGAACCCGAATCAAAGATTCCTTAAATTTACTAAATGAGATAATACTCACTGAAGCACTTAGAAATGTTGGCACATAACACTCACTAAATAAATTTGGCTATTTGTCATTGTTACTGTTTTATGTTTGTTTGTTTGTTTGTTTGTTTTTTCTTGAGACAGAGTCTCACTCTGTTGCCCAGGCTGGAGTGCAGTGGTGTGATCTCGGCTCACTGCAACCTCTGCCTCCTGTGTTCAAGTGATTCTCCTACCTCAGCCCACCAAGTAGCTGGGATCACAGGCATGCGCCACCATGTCTGGCTAATTTTTGTATTTTTAGTAGAGACAGGATTTCACTATGTTGTTCAGGCTGATCTAAAACTCTTGAACTTGAGAACCACCCGCCTTGGCCATACAAAGTGCTGGGATTACAGGCTTGAGTCATCGTGCCCAGCTTTATTACTGTTTTTATTGTTACTATTATTTATGCCGACCAGAAGCAAGTACACTACCTCATGAATATAATGAGTTTGGGGAATCAATTGAAAGTACAAGGAGCAATGCATTAGTTTTCAGCTGTAAATGTAGAGTGCTCCTTTTCAGTAGTTTGGATCAAAATATGATGAGAGGACATTGATTTATTGAATATTCTCATAAGCATATTCATGGAACATTCTTCAAAATGCACTCTGCACGATTTTAGCAATTATCTTACATATTTACTACCAAAGAATAATCTTGGAGTTAGGCAATTTAAGTGTACCTGGAAGTAGTAAATTGCATTAGTGTAGAAACGAATTTTTCTCAAATTTGCAGCCATAGAGTTAGTTGAAATATATGCTATAATTATCAAACTAGGTATGATGTTTGGAGATAACTTGAAAGAGAATTATAATTTCTCACCATAGGAAACAACTTCAGCTTTGATTGCTCACTTGCTCATTTTGATTGCCACATATCTTCTCAGAACATTATTTTGTACAATAACATGGGCAGCTAAAGTAATTATCCATGATCACTTATTTTTCCATTCAACATCACTTTATGCTTTAATAGTTCCTACTAAGGAGTTGAAAATATTTTCGAAATAATAATCTTGTTTATTGTATTGTATCTCTTTCCCTGAGCTACATGGGATATACATTTTAGTGTGTGTGTGCGTGTGTGGGTGTACGCACAGATGTGTATTACAGTGCACATTCTCCATCCTTAACTCAGTTTTAACTCTCAATATGTATGGTGCACACATTCATGTAAGCATGTCCGTGTGTATGTGCGCGTGTGTGTGTCCGCGTGTGCCTGTGTGTGTACGCACAGATGTGTATTACAGTGCATATTCTCCATCCTTTTCTCAACTCAGTTTTAACTCTCAATATGTATGGTGCACACATTCATGTAAGCATGTCTGTGTGTATGTGCGTGTGTGTGTGTTCACGTATGCATGTGTGTGTACACACAGATGTGTATTACAGTGCATATTCTCCATCCTTTTCTCAACTCATTTTTAACTCTCAATATGTATGGTGCACACATTCATGTAACCATGTCCGTGTGCATGTGTGCGTGTGAGTGTGCATGTGTGCGTGTGTGTGTGCATGTGTATGTATTTTAAAGAAAGAGATGGTGTGCAACAGGGTATTTGTTAGCTAATCTGTTTTCAATTGCTGGCATTTGCAAATAAGCTAGGGTCCTGAAAGGGCTTACATTATTTCTGTTTCAATTAATGTTTATTTTGTTGTTGTTGTTGTGTTGTGCTTATTTGTTTTTGCGTTTGTTTGTCCAAAATATGATTAGACTAAATAGAAAAAGGACCATGGGCAGATTGCTGAGTAAATAAACTTTTTAATTTTAAGACCATCGTTATTGTCAAAGAAAATCACTCTAGGTTTCTTTAAGGTTAGAATAGAAGAACCTCAGTTACTTGCAGATCCAATCTCTTAAAAAATTCTACTTTGCTATAAATACATGACCAATGCTTCAGTTGTTCATTTGGTTTCACTATCTTTGTTCTAAACGGTTGATATTTAGTCTCTCCAGTATGAAATAAAAATTTCAAAACAAAAAGATGAGTGAGTAAGCATTATTTTATTTTAAGGTCTTTATATCAATTATTAATTATAGCATCTAAAGCACATTCATGTCTGGAATCAGAGAACAAGAAGGAAATTTGGATTTCTGATACAATAATTCTCAATGTGGGTGCTCATTAACATCACCTGTAGGACTTGTTAAAACTATGCAGATCTTAGTTTTAAACCTTCCCAAACCTACTAAATTAGGATCTCTGAGGAGACAAGACTTGGGCATCTGCATTTAAAATACAGTTCTCCAGATGATTCTCCCAGTCTCCTTGGTAAAGAACCTTTGATCTTGACAAATCCCTTTATAACATAGGTGAGGAGACTGAGGCTCAGAACAATTAATTCCCTGGTCTAATGTTATATGGTGAGTTAATGACAGAGATGAATTAAAATTTAGCTCTCCTGTCTCTGGACCTATCTCCTGCACTTTCTCTACTCTGATATATTCCTATTTTAGCAATGAGAGGTCTGCTTCCTTTATAATGCATCTGTAAGCATGACATTAATATTGATTTTCTAAACTGCTAAAATTGTACAGAACTACATGTACAGGACCAATGTTGAAAGATAATTAATTTGTAAATAATTCTATAAACCTAATTTATTTTTAACAGCCCTCAAACTCTTCTTGGAGGATATAGATTACAATTTTTCACTTCTAGAACTATTTTCACAACTAGATAATGTTATTTATACATTATTTTTTATTTAAGTAGGTCGCACTGTACAAATCTTACTGTTCTATTATTTGAAAAGTTTTGCAAACTAAAAAATACCTATAATTGTGGTCTTCTAACCAAAGGAATAATACAGTGCATTTGGGGACATATAAAATATACAAAGATAGTGAAAATGAATATAATGTATACATAGAAGAGGAGAAACTGATCACCCATAAAGTATTCACTATGTACAATTATAGTACATCACTTAGTATACACAAATAATATGATAGGTGCTGGGGTTACAGAGCTTACCTAAATAATCTTATCATCTTGGTTGTGGGGGCGGGCAAGCATACGTATGAATGCTAATAATATAAAATTTGTCTAACAGTGTCTTAAGTCACACCGAGATAGCACGGTTTTAAGGTAGCACTGTTATATAGTTGAAAGGATATGAGCCTTGGAGATGAATACACTAGATTTTATCTCCAGAGAGTTTCAAATGAACAACTTAGATTCTAATCAATAATGGGTTATTTTAAGTCTGTATATTTTGTATCTTGTTTTAAGAAGATTTTGCTACCTCAGGGTCTAATATATCTTTATTATATTTTCTACTAAGAGTTAGAGGTTTTTTGATATTAAGTCTGTAATCCATCTGGAATTTTTTATGTAGTGTGAGCAAATCCAATTTGGGGGGGTCTCCCTATGCAAAATTATTTTGTTCGGTTCAGTTTATTGAAAAATCCCTTTTCCCCCCACTGACGTGACAAGCCAAATATTAATACCCCATCCCACCACATACCTTAATCATCTTGGTATTCTTCAGGTCTGAGAAAACAAGACCTTCAAACTAATGGTCCTATTGGTATACAGCCTCACATACAAAAAGTTTTGCATAGATCATTTCATCCTGCAATCATACTATAATAATAATAATTTATTTTTTGTTTTTGAATATTTCCCAAAATATAGATGGATGTAATCAGAAAAAGATTTAGAAAATCAAGATAAAGGTTAATTTATAACAAGATTTTTAATAAGATATTTTGCATTCTCAAAGCAGATTAATAATGATAAGTGAGGTGAGTCTGAATCTAAACCCAAGAAGGAAAGTTATTCAGAAAATTGGACTAAAATCCCAAATAAGTAGCTTCATATGGGAAGCTCTGCAGATATGTTCAATAGAATTCTGTGAAACGTGTTTGATAATAAATGGCAAATAGCTTTCATTTCTTCTGATAAGAGATCTGTAATTGCTTTTTTGGGTTCTTTACATTCATGATAAGAATCCTAAGACCTTGCAGTTCACACAAGGAAAGAGAGTGATGGTTATGTAGCAATGATTACTGATATTGTTTGGATATGTGTTCCTTTCCAAATCTCATGTTGAATTATAATCCCTAGTGTTGGAGGAGGAGACTGGTGGGAGGTGATTGAATCATGGAGGCAAATTTCTCCTTTGCTGTTCTTGTGATAGTGAATGATTTCTCACTATATCTGGTTGTTTAAAAGAGTATCACCTCCCACTTCTCTCTTTCTTTCTCTTTCTCCAGCCATATAAGACGTGCCTTCTTCCTTTTTACCTTCTGCCATGATTGTATGTTTCCTGAGGCCTCTCCAGCATGCTTCCTTTATAGCCTGTGGAACCATGAGTCAATTAAACCTCTTTTCTCTATGAATTACTAAGTCTCAGAAAGTTTTTTATACCAGTGTGAAAACAGACTAATAAATCTGGGAGCAGAGAAGTGGGGCATTGCTATAAAGATAACTAAAAATGTGGAAGCAACTTTGCAACTGGGTAATGGGCAGAGGTTGGAAAACTTTGAAGGTTTCAGAAGGTGGGAAGATGAGGGAAAGTTAGGAACTTCCTAGAGACTTGTTGAATGGTTGTGACCAAAGTGCTGATAGTTATATGGACAGTGAAGTCCAGGGTGAGGTAGTCTCAGGTAGAGATGGGAAACTTATTGGGAACCGGAGTAAATGTCACTCTTGCTATGCTTTAGTATTGAGACTGACAACATTGCTCCCCTGCTCTTTGGGATCTTTGAACTTGAAAGAGATAATTTAGGGTATCTGGTGGAAGAAATTTCTAAGCAGCAAAGCATTCAAGATGTGGCCTGGCTGCTCCTTATAGTGTCAGCTCCTATTTGTGAGCAAAGAAATTTTCTGAACCTGGAACTTATATTTAAAAATGAAGCAGAGCATAAAAGTTTGGAAAATATCAAGCTTAACCATGTGGTAGAAAAGAAAACCCAATTTTCTGGGAAAGAATTCAAGGCTGCAGAAATTTGCATAAGTAAAGAGAAGCTGAATGTTAATAGTTAAGACAATGGAGAAAATGTCTCCAGGGCATTTCAGTGACCTTTGTAGCAACCCCTCCCATCACAGGACTGGAGGCCTAGGAGGGAAAAAATGATTTTCTGGGCCAGGCCCAGGGCCCTGCTGCTCCGTACAGCCTCAGGACATGGCGCTCTGCATCCCAGCTGCTTTAGCTTCAGCTGTGGGTAAAAAGGACCAAGGTACAGTTTGGTCCCTGGCTTCAGAGGCTGCAAGCCCAAAGCCTTGGCTGCTTCCATGTAGATTAAGCCTGCAGGTATGCAGTGGGCAAGAGTTGAGACTTGGGAGCCTCCCCATATATTTCAGAGGATGTATGGAAATGCCTGGATGTCCAGATCCAAGTCTGCTTCAGAGGTAGAGCCTTCATGGAGAACCTTAACTTGGGCAGTGCATAGGGGAAATGTGAGTTTGGATCCCCCACACAGTTTCCACTGAGACACTGCCTAGTGGAGTTGTGAGAAGAAGGCCACTGTCCTCAGATGCTAGAATGGTAGAACCACGGACAGCTTGCACCATGCACCTGGAAGGGCTGCAGGCACTCAACACCAGCCTGTGAAAGCAGTTACAGGGTTTGTACCCTGCAGAGCCACAGGGACTGAGCTGCCCAAGGCCATCGGGAACCCTTCCTTCTTTGCATCAGTGTGCCCTGGATATGAGTCCTAGTGTCAAAGAAAGTTATTTGGGAGCTTTAAGATATAATGACTGGCCTGCTGAGTTTCAGACTTGCATGGGGCCTGTAGCCCCTTTGTTTTGGCCAATTTCTCCCTTTTAGAAAGGGATTATTTATCCAATGCCCATATCCTCATTGTATCCTAGAAGTAGCTTACTTGTTTTTTTATTTTACAGGCTTATAGGCTTAAGGGACTAGCCTTTTTTCAGATGAGACTTTGAACATGAACTTTTGTGTTAATACTGAGATAAATTAAGTCTTGAGGGACTGTTGAGAAGGAAGAATTGTATTTTGCAATGTGAGAATAACATGAGATTTGGCAGGGGCCAGGGGTGGAATAATATGATTTGAATTTGTTTTCCCACCTGAATTTCATGTTGAATTTTCATCCCTAGTGTTGGAGGAGGGGCCTGGTGGGAGGTGATTGGATCATGGGGGTGGATTTTCCTCTTGCTTTTCTTATGATAGTGAGTTCTCATGAGATCTGTTTGTTTAAAAGTATACCTCCTTCTTCAGTCTCTCTTCCTCCTTATCTGGCCATGTAAGATGTGCGTCCTTCCTTTTTGCTTTCTGCTATAAGTTTCCTGAGGCCTCCCCAGCCATCCTTCTTGTATGGACTGTGGAACCATGAAACAATTAAACCTTCTTTCTTTATAAAATACCCAGTCTCAAGTATTTGTTTATAGCAGTGTGAGAATGGACTAATAAAATTACCATGAACATAGGAAATGGTGGTAGAGCAGAAATGTTAGGTATTCTGGCTGATGGAAAAAGCATACATATGAAGCTCTTAGTTTATATCTTTAACGATATGAAGAATGACACACCATAACTTTGATAATCTTAGTTCCATACTTTAGAAATAGCACTTCAATTTGTGTTAAGCTTAGAACTTATTTCAGGACAGTAAGACATCAGAAGTGTGTAACTGAAATAGAGGTCAGGGTAAACTGTGCCTACAATGCTTCTAAAAGTTCTCAAACCAATGAAAACAGCTGGAATGCTAAAATTAGGAATTATAATGCTAATAATTCCTTTAATAATCACTGATATCACTAGAGATACTACAATTCATAGTGAAGGTAACAGAGTATAGTAGTTAGGAGAGGGTTCATGAGGGCGGAGTGCCTGTGTTCAAATCCTAGTGTTTTAAATGACTGCCTGTGTCACTGTGGGCAAGTTATTTAACATCTCTTCATCTCAGATTTTTTAAATCTGAAAAAATGTGGATGTTGATACCAGATCCTCAATGTTGTGAGGATTAAAGAAGATACATGAAGAGTAATCAATATCTAGCACTTAGTAGGAATGCTGCTACTACCAGTGTTGTTGTTGTTATTGCTGTTCTTATTATTATAATTACTATTATCAGGGAAGGTTGATGCAAAGAAGAAATAAAATGTTAGCTAAACTGAGAGTTAAGAATATGTGCAGTTATAAGGAAGCTAAATTTAAAGTACCATGTGAATTGTTAATGGTCCATTTAAAACAACACAGAAAGCAATGTTAGAGCCATTTGGCATTGTAAGTTTTCCTGGTATATGAGTGATGTGCAAGGAATCAATTATACTAGCACGGTTAGTATTGAGACTAGGAAATAAGTGTCTAGGATTTTTTACTTAGCATGTAACAGGCACTTAGTAACTTTTTAAAAATGAATTGATGAACAAGTAAGCAAAACAAAAAATGAAATAAGACTACTCAAACATAAACGCCCACTTTGAGGAGTAATGAAAAAATTAGTGAATACGAACTCTATTAGAAACCAGAACAATCAAGCAAGAGAAAGAAAGAAAAGGTATCCAAATAGGGAAATAAGAAGTCAAACCATCTTTCTTCACTGATGATATAATTCTTTACTTAGAAAACTCTAAAGACTGCCAGAATTCGTCTAGAACTGATAAATGATTTTAACAGGGTTTCAGGATACAAAATCAGTGTACAAAAATCAGTATAATTTATTATTTAAAATTTATTTTTATTTTTACTTTTTGTGGATATGTAGTAAATGCACACATTTATAGGGTACATGGGATGTTTTTATACAGGCATGCAATGTGAAATAAGTGCATTGGGAAGAATGTATCCATTCATCCATCATTTATCCACTGAGTTGCAAACAATCTAATTACACATTTTCACATTTTAAGTTATTTTAAAATGTACAGTTAAGTAATTATATAGTCACCACGTTGTGCTATAAAATAGTGGACCTCATTTATTTTTTCTATTTTTTGTACCTGTTAACTATCCCCACCTCCTCCATAAGCCCCCCAATACCATTTCTGTGCACTAATAACATCTAGACTGAGAGTCAAGTTAAGAACACAATTTCATGTGCATTAGACACAAAGAAAATAAAATACCTAGGAATATAGCTGATCAAAAAGATAAAAGATCTCTACAAGCAAGGAGAACTGTAAAACACTGCTAAACCTTAACTCCATGACCTCACTTTTTAAATCTTGTTGTTTTTAATTATATCTTATTGCACTGACTATGTCTTGGAAAGTTGTAGCTATTATTTTTGATTCATTCACCTTTTAGTCTATTTGGATATCAGCTGTTTACAAACCACAGTTACAGTTACCATATTGTGTTTTTGGGTGTATTTATTATTACTAGTGAGTTTTGTACTTTCAAGTCATTATTTATTGTTCATTAATGTCCTTTTCTTTGTGGTTGAAGTACTCTCTATAGCATTTCTTATAGGACAGGTTTAGTGTTGATGAAATTCCTTAGGTTGTGTTTGTCTGGGAAAGTTTTTATTTTTCCTTCATATTTTAAGGATATTTTCACCAGATATACTATTCTAGGGTTAAAGCTTTTTATTCTTCTGTACTTTAAGTATGTCATGCCACTCTCTCCTGGCCTGTAAAGTTTCCACTGAAAAGTCTGCTGCCAGACATATTGGAGCTCTATTTTATGTAATTTTTTTTTCTCTTGCTGCTTTCAGAATGTTTTCTTTATATTTGACCTTTGGGAGCTTTACTATTAAATGCCTTGAGGTAGTCTTCTTTCTGTTAAATCTGCTTGGTGTTCTATAACTTTCTTGTACTTGGATATTGATATTGTTCTTTAGGTTTGGGAATTTCTCTGTTATTATCCCTTTGAATAAACTTTCTACCGTATCTTTTTCTCTGCTTCCTCTTTAAGGCCAATAACTCTCCCATTTACTTGTTTGAGGTTATTTTTCTGGAGTCTTTAGGCATGCTTTCTTTTTTTTCCTTTTCTTTTCTCTGTGTATTTTCAAATAGCCTGTCTTCAAGCTCACTAATTCTTTCTTCCAGTTGATCAATTCTACTATTAAAGGGCTCTGGTGCATTCTTCAGTATGCCTATTGCATTTTTCAGCTCTAGAATTTCTGCTTGATTCTTTTTAAAAATATTTTGATCTCTTTGTTAAATTTATCTGTAGAATGTGGAATTCTTTCTCTGTGTTATCTTCAATTTCTTTCAATTTTCTCAACACAGCTGTTTTGAATTCTCTATCTGAAAAGTCCTACATCTGCTTCTCCAGGGTTGGTTTCTGGGGGCTTATTTACTTCATTTTGTGAGGTCATGTTTTCCTTGATGGCTTTGATCTTAGTAGATGTTAATAGATGTTATTCGGTGTCCAGGCATTCAATAGTTAGGTATTTATTGTGGTCTTCAGTGTCTGGGCTTATTTGTAGCTGCCCTTTTTGGGAACAATTTTAGTATATTTGAAAGGACTTGAGTATTGTGATATATGCTGTATCTGCCTTAGGGAGCACCTCAAGCCCAGCAATAATGTGGTTCTTGCAGACTGGTAAGAGTTACCAGCTTGATGGTCTTGGTCAAGATCCAGGAAAATTCTTCAGATTACCAGGAAGAGACTCTTGTTCTCTTCTTTCACATTCTCTCAATCATACTAAGTCTCTCTTTCTATTCTGAACTACCTGAAGCAGAGGGTGGGGCGATACAAGCAACCCTGTTGCCGTCACCACTGTGACTGTGCTGCACCAGACCTGAAGTCAGCACAGTGCTTGATTTTGCCCAAGTACTGCTATAAGCACTCTCCGGTGACTGCCTATGTTTCCTCCAGGTCCTGGCCTTACACAATCAACAGGTGGCAAAGCCAGCCAGGCCTGTGTCCTTCCCTTCAGGGTGACAAGATCCGCCCAGCCCTGGGTGGATCTAGAAGTGCAGTCTGGGAGTCAGGAACTAGAGTAAAAAACTTTAGAAGTGGTACCCAAACCACAGGATAGAGTCCTTCCCACTCTTCCCTCTCCTTTCCAAATGCAGAGGAGCCTTACGCCATAGTCACTGCCAACCCCAGCCACAAGGAGTGCTGCCAGATTACCACTGATGTTCCTATAAGGCTCAAGGTCTCTTATGGCAGCTTGTGGTGAATGCTGCCTGGCCTGGGACTCAGCCTTCAGGGTAGAAGTCTCCCTTCTGGCCCAGGGAATGTCCAGAAGTGCCATCTAAGGTTTAAGTCCTGGAATCAAGGACTCCAAGGGCCTGCTTTTTGCTCTAACTGCCCCCACCCCACCCACCACCACACACACACACACACACACACACACACATACCCGTGGCCATGCTGGTACCTAAGATGCAAGACAAAATCCCATTTACTTTTCCTTTTGCTTTTCTGAAGCAGGAGGAGTTTTGCCCCGTAGCTACCACAGCTGGTAATAAGTTGAGTTTCACCTGAAGCCAGCAATTCTCAAAGGCTCACCCAACTCTTTCAATGTAGTACCTGGGTATCGCTGCTGGTTATTCAGGGCCCAAGAGCTCTTCAGTTAGCAGATGATGAATGCTGCCAGGACTTGGTCTTCTCCTTCAAGGCAGTGCGTTTTCTTCTGGCCCAGGGTGTGTCCTGAAACATTGTCTGGGAGGCAGGGCCTGCAAATTATTGTCTGAGGGCTAGAGCACCTATGGGGGCCTCGTGACTCTCATAAGTGCTCTATCCTGCTGTGACTGAGCTGGTAACTTATTTGCAAGACAAAGTCCTACTCATTCTTTTGTCTCCTTCCCTCAAGGTAAAAAAAAAAAAATGATCTCTTTTGGATTCACAGGCTGTGCATCCTGAGGGTGGTGATGCCAGTACTCCCCAGGCTGCTCCAGCTGGCTGGTGTCTCAGTATGCCCTATGCCCACTCAGTCCACTGTCTCTGGGCCTAGTTTAGCACTAGGAATAGCCTAAGAATTGCAGTCCTTATGGGGTAGACTGCCTTTCAAGTTTAATTGAAGACACATGTTGATGTAGCCCTCGGTGTCAAGGTTTGCAGACACTCAAGTTTAGACTTGATTTAGAAAAAGTTTATCAAGAAATGCAGAGACTCACGATCACCTAGCTAAAGACTGCTGTTGTGCCTGGCGAAGAAGAGGGGTTAATGGGTCAGAGAAAATTACACAAGGGTCTCCCCTGAATCAATAACATTTTATTTCTAAATAGTAAAACAAGATAAAATAAAAATTTTAGTCAATTAGGGCTAAATGACAATATATATCAAAAGCATGTGGGAGAAGTGTGAATCCTCATTAAGAGATTATCTGTGTCCCCTGTGTGTCTCAAATCGTTTATCATTATAGAAACTAACTTTTAATATAAAAATGCATTATCATTTTAATTTAAAAAAAGTAAACGTTATTGACTGTGCTATGGACTGAATTGTGTCCCCGCTCCAAATTCACATGTTGAGGCTTTAACCACTCCCTCCAATCCACCCATGAAACTATATTGGAGGTAGGGCCTTTAAGGATGTTAAATGAAGTTGTAAGGGTAGAGCACAGATCCAATGGAACTGGTCCCCTTATAAAAAGAAGAAGAGACATCAGAGATCTCTCTCCATTATATGAGGACACAGCAAGAAGGTAGTAAGTCAGGAAGAGGATCCTCACCCAAACCCAACCTTGCTGATACCCTGGTTTGGGATTTCCGGCCTCCAGAACTGCTCCAGAACTGTGAGGAACCAATTTTTGTTGCTTAAAACATCCGATATGTGATACTTTGTTATGGCAGCCTGAGCCAACTACAACAGACAGTATGGCCACTATATGTGTGTGTATATATATGTGTGTGTGTGTATATATATATATGTGTGTGTGTGTGTGTATATATGTGTGTGTGTATATATATGTGTGTGTGTGTATATATGTGTGTGTGTGTGTGTATATATATATATGCATGGCACAGGTATAGATATATGCGAGAACACATACAGGTACTTCTGCATGCTTTTCTGCATCTGTATATATGCACGTGTATGCACACACACATATATATATTCAACTGTAGTACTATATAAAAATACTGTACACACAGACACACATACAGACATTGGTTAAATCTCATATAAGAAATTTTCTGAAGTAGAAAGTGTTAGTATTTCCTGATTATCATGATTATTTCACATTCTCTCCAATGAATGCATATTGGTTTTATAAATCAGAATAACTTTTAAAAACTTATCAATTTACTGATATGGATTTCTTTTTATACTAACTAAACATTCAGATAGCAATGGCAAGAAACCGAGCTCACCTAGTTACTCAAGTGACAAAAATTATAAAAGATCAACTGGATATTAAGTAGTTGTGGAGTCAGTTTGTGGATAATGATTATACTTATGAACCTTAGTAAGGAGTGAAAATGAGATTTTTTTTCTCCCTAAGGAAAGAGAGGATAGATTATTATTTGCATGAAAAAAGTCCTCTGAAACTTTTTGCATTAAATAATGAAAGCATTATTTCCGGGATTTAGCAAGCAAATTAGAAAGTCTATTACACAAATGCCTTTCTCTGATAAGGCAAATATAATGATCTTTATGAGAATGGCTCATCCTGAGCTTGATTTCCAAATACAATATCAGAAAGAATTCCCCAGGGCTAGATGCTTTTTGTTTTGTAGACTGACCTTCCTACCTACTCATGTGTGCTCTGGAATCTCTGCTAAAGTCAACATCTCTATTAATAAACTTGATTTCCAATTAATATAGCCGACTGAGCTGATGCAGAAAATGATCCTCATCCTACTGCTGAAAGAACAGAAAAATGCAGAATAAGTTATTAAATAGTAATCAGCAGATCCTGAAAGGAAAGGACATATCTGTGTGCCAGGAGAAAGGAAGAAAAAATTAAAACCAAAGTGCTGATTCCGAAGTGGTGAACCGTAGCTAAAAGTGGAAAATCTGCATCCGATTAGAATGATGTTTTTCAGTACAGGTTTGAGGTTGTGACACCCCTGTCATGACCAAGGTAGGGAATGCTGTGGAGGCTGTAGGTCCAGGTTGCAGAGATCTGGAACTATGCTCTCTGCATAAAACCTTGAGCTAGGCAGGGCTGCCCTGTGAAATGTAAAACAAAACCTCAACCAGATGGCCTTTGGATACAGGAAAGCAACTGATTGCCCTTAGTTATTAATGTGGAAAGGGTAATTTGTTAGTGATCAAAACCACAAACCTCTCCCATACACAGGCAATGAGATCCAAATACTCACTACCCACAAAATGTGAGAACTCAAAGACTGTAAATTAAAGATTAAAACCGATCCATAATAAGTGAAACCTATTGAGGCCCAGAGATGCAAATATGAAACGGTCTCATGTAGTTGCCTCCCTAGCTAGGGCAGGAAAGATTCCAATAGAAAACAACTCCCACTGAAGTACAACTCAGAATTTTAAAAACGCAAAGGAAAGCTGGGCATGGTGGCTGGTGCCTGTAATCTCAGTTACTCTGGAGGCTGAGGTGGGAGGTTACCTTGAATCCAGGAGTTCCAGACCAGCATGAGCAACATAGTGAAACCCCATTTCTCTCAAAAAAAAAATTTTAATTTAAATTTAAAAAATACAAAGAGGAAAAATCACCATTCGATTTAGTGGAGAAAACCCACAGGAGAATTCACATACTGGGAAACAGACGTTAGTGTTCTGTGAAAGATACTAAAACGTTCAAAGAGATAAATAAGAAAAGATTTATTTTAGTCAACTAAAGATTTTTTAATATGAAGCGCTCTGTTTATGCTTGTGTCTGCATCAGGTGATATAAAAGGTTTTGTCTTTTTTATTTTTATTTTTAACCTGAGATATAGTCATGGACAATAAGACACTTAAAATTTACTGGAGGAAAAAATAATTCATATATTTGAAATGCATTGAAGTTTTCTCTATAAATCTTATCTAACTATTTACAACATGTGTACAAATATATGTAAGTAAAAATGTATCTATGTATAGTGTGTAATTATATGTGTCTATTTGTATCCATCTTTATTAACCTCTATGTATCTTTGTGTCTTCCTATGAATCTATTGATCTATCTGTCTGGGGGATATAGTTATTTATACTGGGGAAGAGAGAGTGTGAAACAGAGAAATAGGAAGACAAAAAGGAGATAGAGATGAGATGCAAAAAAAAAAAAAAGGAAGAAAAATACAGAGAAAGTAAGACATAAATGTGAAAGGAGGGAGTGAGAGAAAGTAAAATATTTAATTTTGTCTAAGTAAAACAAGAACAAAATCATCAGTTATGAAAGTGTGCAATATTATTCAGCTAGTCTACTCATATGAAAATAAACCATTTTTTTGAGATCTGAGTCTCGCTTTTGTCACCCAGGCTGGAGGCAGGGTCTGACCTCAGCTCTCCTCACTGCAAGCTCCTCAGCCCCCGGGCGTCCCCGCCCATTCTCCTGCCTCAGGCCTCCCGAGTAGCTGGGGACTACAGGCGCTCACCACCTCGCCCGGGCTAATTTTTTTTTTTTTTTTTTTTTTTTTTTTTAGTAGAGACGGGGTTTCACCGTGTTAGCCAGGATGGTCTCGATCTCCTGACCTCGTGATCCGCCTGCCTCGCCTCCCAAAGTGCTGGGATTACAGGCTTGAGCCACCGCGCCCGGCCATAAACCATTTTCTTTAGATTAGGCAGTACAGTATGTTTGGCATAAATAAATAGAACTTCATACACAAGAAATACATAATGTTACTAGCAGTATTCATTCAACATACCATCTTTCTTCTTTCATTCAAGATTATTGTCATATCAGACGGACTTCCACCAATAAAATATCGTATTTCTCTTCCCCCATTTTGTACATCTTGCTCCAGTTCTTGAATTGTAGTTGACAGAATCAGGTCTCTGAGCAATATAGAAAAATTACAATGGAATAAAAATCACATTACATGCTGATAAGATGTTTATACTAATTTTAAAAAAGAATTCTAAAGCATTTTTAAAAGGTCTTAGAAATGATCAACGACGCATTTTTTTTACTAACAGAATGGCTAACTTTGCTTAGACATTTTGCAGTTGCATGGTTGCATGCTTATCAATATAAAGGAATACATTTTAAAAGAAGTTGATAACATTAGACAGTAAATTTTGTTATTTAAAAGCAACTGCTAGTTGGGTGTTGTAGCTCATACCTATAATCCCTGCACTTTGGAAGGCTGAGATGGGAGGATTATTTGAGGCCAGGAGTTAGAGACCAGCTTGAGCAACATAGCAAGCCTTTGTCTACACAAAATTAAAATTAAAATAATTAACTGGACATGTTAACTGGAACCTGTAGTCCCAGGTGCTAGAGAGGCTAAGGAGGGAGGATCACTGGAGACCAGGAGTTCAAGGCTGCTGTGAGCCATGATCAGGCCACTTCACTTCAGTCTGGGTGACAGAGCAAGACTCCGTCTCAAAAAAAAAGCAATTTCAAAATGAGACTGTGAGTGATTGATTATATTTTGATAGATTTCCAAATTAAAACATAAGTATCCTATTTTTAAAATAGCAAACTACTAGTGTTGGCATCTAAACAGGATGGTAGTTTTATGATACAATTTTTATATTTTTTATAAGTTATATTAATAAATATATCCAGTAATTATAAAATAAAAGATATAACTATAAACAATGGTTCAGTAAGTCATCTGGTTAAAAATATTTTGTCATCTTTATTATAATTTTGAATATATCCTATCCTTTTCTGGAAATGGGAAAATGCAGTTTCTAGAAGAGGACCACCTATAAAATTAAGTACCATAACTTCCTCTTTTCTCAAATGTCTTTTTTCTTAATTCAAGGGCAAAAATAAATTTTATAAGCAATATATTTCACCATCCACTTTCAGCTATTTCATTTAAGCTATGAGCTTCTGATTTTTATTTATTAAAGGAAAAGGATATGTCCAGAGGAATACAGCAAAAAAACAAAAAATAAAAATAAAAATCAGAACTTAATTGTCCATGCTTCCTTTTAAAGCATTGTTTTATCTTTTAAAGTGAAAAGGTATTTTATATAAGGAATACTCCAGATGTGAGACAAAGAGTGGAGCAAATATCAGTAGAGGAATGTACTAATATAGATTTCACATTTAGGATTGTTTGAAACCCATTCTATAGGCAGAAGGAAAGGCCACTGAGCTACAAGATGCTCCAGCATATTAGTTGTGTACCTTTATAGAATTGGAAGCATTTGATGAAAAGTGTGGAATCATTTGGGCAACTTCTCTGTACCCTTAGTTCGAGATTGAGTGTAGAGAAGCAATTGTGTGGGTGGAGAAAGCCCAGCCTGCAATGAGTAAATATTCGATAACTCTTTCCAACTTCACTTTAATCAGGGGCAATGCAGTATTTCATAAAAGTCTCTTTCTACACAGTTTCTGTACAGATAAACTTTCCAAGCAAACAAAAGAAGGAGGAATAGAAGAAGGCAGAAATACGCTCAAAAATACCACCCTGGATTTCTTTTTTAAAAATGTGTGTGTGTGTGTGTGTGTGTGTGTGTGTGTGTACATATATATTATATTACAGCCTTCCGCTTTTTAGGAAGAAATCCAGGATGGCATTCCAGGGCTAAGAGTATCTATATCTATCTGTCTGTCTATCTGTGTGTGTGTGTGTGTGTGTGTGTGTGTGTGTGTGTGTGTGTTTTCCTTGGCTTAATATTATGACAAAAAGATTACTCTTGGCTTAATGTACCAGGTCCATATATTTATATATATGTGTAGATACACACACACATACACATATATATACACACACACACACACACATATACACATACCCACACACACCAGGTTCATATATATATGTACCCAAGATATATTCCCAAGAAAAATAGGGCATATTCAAAATTGTAATAAAGATGACAAAATATTTTTTTAATAAGACAGCTTACTGAAACTTTTATGAGATATATATATATATAAAAAACTGGTACTATATATATATATATTCTATATTATACTTATTTAGGATCATCCCAATAAAGTCTAAAAAGGATGAGGTCAGATAAGGAGACATATCAGGTTAAAGTATACACACACACACCCCCCAACACACACTTACACACAAAGAAAGTGAATCAGTGCTTTGAGATAACGTAAAATAACTCAACATTATTACAATATTATATCATCTCTGCTCTTTCCCCCAGTATTTCAGTCCTCGTAACAGAGTACTTACTTGGTGGGCAGGGGAAAAAGAAGTAATATCTTATTTCTGCCATCTGGTGATTAAGCAATTAAGAAAATTAATTAATGGATTGAACATTAATTATACGTGAATCCTGCAGATTCATTGGTTAGTTCTGTTTTACCAAACATGTACAAAACAGGAAAACAAACAACAATAAAACATCAAGGTAGCCAATTAATCACTTTGCTTATCCATTCAGAAACTATTGAGCATTTCAATTGTGGTGTTCAAAACATGGTCCTAGGATCTTTGTGGTTGTAAATGGAAAGCACTGATAATTTAAGCAGGATATAACGTGACACATGTGTATATAGGATCATTCTGTCTGCTGTGTGGTGGATGGGTTGATGAGTACCAATGTGTGTGACAAAGAAAGAATGGATGTAGGAAACTGATTAAGAGGCAGTCATACTTGTGAAAATAGGATATAACCCTAACTTGTATTAGAATAGCGTTTCTAACGTAAACACTATTGACATATTGAGCCAGGTAATTCTTTGCTGTGGGAGGTTATACTGTCCATTGCAGGATGTTTAGTAGCAACCCTGGCCTTCATTTAAGGGCATTATTTGCCAATAACACCCTCTCCACCTGTGACAGCCAAACAATGTTTTCAGATTTTGTTAAATGCTCCCTGAATGGGAGCAAAAACATGTCTTAGGTGACAACCACTGGATGAAAATAATGACAGTGGGATGGCATAAAAGTGAACGGATTCTGCATGAGATTTGATGATAGATCCGATAGGATTTTCTAATGAATTATATATAAGAGTAAGGAAAATAAATTAAATTTAAGACAACTAGGGGTTTTGGCCTGGGCAACTGGACAAAGGAATACTCTATTTAATAAGAGGAGAAAGTGGGGAAATGGTAGACTATGTTTAGCACTTACCAAGTTATATTGAAATGATATGTCTGTACTTCTCAATGGACTGAGTTTCCTGAGAGAATTTTGATATAGCATTCTAATGATCAAAACAGCACCTAGTGTCAGCATGACTACCAGATGTATTGCACATGGTAAAAAAGAAAGATTCTTCAATGTTTAGCTTGGGATATTGAGTGCTGGTTATGTTTCCTAAGATGGAGCCAACTAGAAGTAAACCATATTTGGGATTACGGATTGATGAGTTCAGTATTACACATGTTGATTTGGAGGTTCCTCTTTTTCATATGTTGAAAATGTTTAATATGCAAATAGATGTATTTGAAGTTCAGAAAAAAAGACGTCAGCTAAGAATAGATCTGAGAATCATAGGCAATTAAATTCTAATTAAATCCATTTGAATAACTGAGATACCCCTGAGAGAGTATAGAGAAGAGAGTAAAAAAAAATAGTCCTAAAGAATACAGACTTTTAAAGGATGAACAAATGTTGTCCTTAGAAGGAAGCTAAGAAGAGACAGAGAAGAATAAATGTATATATGACTGTGTGCATGCACACATACACACACACTGTAATGAGATAAGGCAGAATAATATTATCATGGAAAATATTCATTGAGTACATGTTGTATGTCAAGAGGGCTCCTTATATGCATTGCCTCATTAAATCTTTCCTGATAACCCTAAGAGTTGGATAGGTACTAATTCCTCCATTTAACAGGTAAGGACAATGAAATGTGAAAAGGTTAATTAATTTGCCCAAGGTTATCTTAAGTGAAAGCCTGAATTCAAACTGAGTAACTTAGAAGCCTAATCTTTTGACCACTGTGCTCTGGACAAGTTAAAAGGAAAGAGTGTCTTGGAGGAGGAAGTGTTGAACAGTGTTTAGTGCTAAGAGCATGAATTAAGTGAGAACTAAAAAGTGCTCACAAGACTTAGCAAAAGGAGCTCTTTAGTCAGATTGCTGTTGGACTTACAGAGGTGCTATATAAACAGAGTGAGCTTGGAGTTCATTCAAGTTTAATGAAAGATGAAGAACTTGAGTTAGTGACCGAGGAAAAATTCTTCAAGAGGCTTTATTTAGAGGGTAAGATAAGAGAAATGGGTTGGGAGACGGATTTCTTAAGATGGAAGCATTTTTACTTGTCAATAAGAAAAGAGTCAGGGAAAAGGTAAAAAGTCAAGGAAAAAAAAGTAAATGAAAGATTCGGAAAGTCCTCCAAGAGTTAATTTAATCTTCAACAGGAGGAACTTTTCTTATGTTTCTTTGAAAGTGTCGGGTTGATGTTGTTTCTCCTAAACACCTACTGCCTTTTCTAAATCTTTGATCTTCAGTCTCACCTCCATTTCCCAGACAGAGAGAGATAGAAGGACACATATGTACCCTCTCTCCCACCCACACAAAATCTCTGTTGGAAGATAAATTATTTCTTTTTTCACTTGGGCACGTGGAGGTGGGGACGAATAAACATTTGGATCTCTAACTCTCTACTCAACTAAGTATTAAATAATGAGGTGTTGCTACCCTTAAGGGTTGTTATAATCATGGCCTTCACTTCTTTCAAAGGCCCTTAGAAATTTTCAGCTACTATGTGTATGCAGTGAGCAAGCAATCCCATTTTTTAGGAAGAACAATAAACAAAGTCATCATTTTCCTGATCATTTTGTCACAAAATATAGTATGATATAAACTCAGAATGAAATGTGGCATTTGTTTAGTAACCAGTGGGATGAGTTTCACCTTTTGTGTAATCCTTGAATAGAGGAAGGGGCAACAGTAGCTACACAGTCCATCAAAGATTCATGATTGTTAGACGTCAAACCTGCTTAGGGGAAGCCATGGAACAACATTGCTGTGGGTCACTAGAACAATGCAGTATCTATCTCAAAAGATAAGCTTTTTCTTTATCATAAAGAGATAGATTTATTTTCATAGAGCATAGGAGAATTTAGGTCTCAAAGCAATCCATGCCCATAGTAGAGTGACTGAAACTTCCAAGTTTAATGGCTGAATGTCATGAGCTTCAGTCATGAAAGAAAATGGCCAGACGTTTCTTGCTAAGTGCTCAAAGAAATTACTGCCTCAATCCTGCATGAAAATGGTAAAGAGAATCTAGCAAATTCAATAATTTAAATTACCTATTGCTTGGGTCACTTGTGGACATCTTATAATAAAGGCATATTAGCTGAACTGAAGAATACTGAGACATGAAAAAGCATTCCAAAGATCAACATATCCAGGAGCTGGTTTTCTGGAAAAAAAAAATTAATAAAGAGATAGTCTCCTAGCTAGAATAAAAAAGAAGAAGATTCAAATCAATGCAATTAGAAATGACAAGGTAGATATTACCACTGACCCACGGAAATACAAACAACTGTCAGAGAATATTATGAACACCTCTGTGACCATACTAGAAAATCTATTAGAAATAGATAAATTCCTGAACACAGACATCCATGCAAGACTGAGCCAGAAAAAAATTGAATCCTGAACCAAACCAACAATGAGCTCTGAAATTGAGTCAGTAATAAATAGCTGATATGATTTGGCTCTGTGTCACCACCAAAATCTCATGTCAAATTGTAATTTCCAGTGCTGGAGGAGGTACCTAGTGGGAGGTGAATGTGTCATGGGGGTGGACTTCTCCCTTGCTGTTCTCGTGATAGAGTTCTCATAAGATCTGATTGTTTGAAAGTGGGCAGTTCATTCCTTCGTTCTCTCTCTCTCTCTCTCACAGACACAGAAGCCTGTGCAGCCTACAGAACTGTGAGCTGATTAAACCTCCTTTCTTTATAAATTACCCAGTCTCAGTATCAGTCTCATTCTCAGTCTCAGGTATATCTTCATAGCACTGTGAGAATGAACTAATACAGAAAATTGCTACCAGAGAAGTGGAGTCTTGCTATAAAGATACCTGAAAATGTGGAAGCTGTTTTGAAACTGGGTAACAGACAGAGGTTGGGACACTTTGGAGGGATCAGAAGAAGATATGGAGATTTGAGAAAGTCTTGCACTTCCTAGAGACTTGTTAAATTGTTGTGATGAAAATGCTGATGGTGATAAAAACAATGAAGCCCAGGCTGAGGTGGTCTCAGATGGAGACGAGTAACTTATTGGCAACTGGAATAAAAGTCACTCTTGCTATGCTTTAGCAAAGAGACTGATGGCATTGTGCTCTAGAGATCTATGCAACTTTGAACTTGAGAGAGATGACTTAGGGTATCTAGCAAAAGAAATTTCTAAGCAGCAACATGTTCAAGATATAGCCTAGCTGCTTCTAACAGCATATGCTCATATGTGTTTGCAAATAGATGGTCTAAAATTGGAACTTATATTTGAAAAATGAATAGAACATAAAACTTTTCAAAATTTGCAGGCCAGCCATGTGGTAGGGGGGAAAAAAAAAAACAAAAAACAAAAACAAAAAAAAACATGTTCTGGGGAAGAATTGAAACCAACTGCAAAAATTTACCTAAGTAAAGAGAAGCCAAATGTTAATAGCCAAGACAATGGGGAGAATTCTCCAAGACATTTAGAGACCTTCCTGGCAGGCCCTCCTGTTACAGGCCTGGAGGCCTCGTAGGTAAAAATGGTTTCTTTGGCAAGGCCCAGGCCCCACTCTTCTGTGCAGCCTTGGGACATGGTACCCTGCATCCCAGGCACTACAGCTCTAGCCATGGATAAAATGGGCCAAGGTAGAACTCAGGCTGCTGCTCCAGATAGTACAATTTGGGAGCTTCCAAGTCTTAAGCCTGTGGGTACTCACAGAACAAGAGTTGAGGCTTGGGAGCCTCTACTTAGATTTCAGAGGATGTATGGAAACACCTGGATCTCCAGGCAGAAGTCTACTGCAGGAGAGGAGCCCTCATGGGGAACCTCTACTATGGCAGTGCAGAGGGGAAATGTGGGGTTGGAGCCTCCATACAGAGTCCTCACTTGGGCACTACCTAGTGGAGCTGTGAGAAGAGAGCCACTATCCTCCAGACTCCATAATGGCAGATCCACTGACAGCTTGCACCGTGGATCTAGCAAAGCCATAGGCACTAAACACCAGCCCATGAAAGCAGGCAGAGCCACAGGGGCAGAGCTTCCCAAGACCTTGAGAGTTGACTACTTCGATCAGTGTGCCCTGGATGCCAGACAAGGACTCAAAGGAGATAATTTTGGAGCTTTCAAATATAATGACTGCCGTGCTGGGCTTCAGACTTGCATGAGGCCTGTAGCTCCTTTGTTTTGGCCAATTTATTCCTTTTGGAATGGGAGGATTTACCCAATCCCTGAATCCCCATTGTATCTTGGAAGTACCTACCTTGTTTCTTTATGTTATAGGCTCATAGGCAGAAGGTACTTGCATTGTGTCAGATGAGACTTTAGAATTGGAATTTTGAGTTAATGTTGGAATGAGTTAAGACTGGGGGACTCTTGGGAAGGCATAATTTTGATTTGAAATGTGAGAAGGACATTAGACTTGCGATGGGCCAGGGGCAAAATGATATGTTTTGGTTCTGTATCCTCATCCAAATATCATGTCGAATTGTAATTCCCAGTGTTGCAAGAGGGGTCTGGTAGGAGATCATTCTATCATGAGACAGACTTTACCCAGGCAAAAATCTGTTTGAAAGTGTAGAACCTCTGGCTTCTCTCTCTTCTGCTGGCCATGTGAAGATATACTTGCTTCCCCTTCACTTGCCACCATGATTGTAAGTTTTCTGAGGCCTTCCCAGAAGCAGAGGCCTGTACAGTCTACAGAATTGTGAGCAAATTAAACCTCTTTTCTTTATAAATTACCCAGTCTCAGCTATGTCTCTATTGCACTGTGAGAATGAATGAATACAGTAACTTACCAACCGAAAAAAGTTCAGGACCAGATGGAGCCACAGCTGAATTCTACCAGATGTAGAAAGAGCTGGTACAGTCCTGCTGAAACTATTTCAAACAATTCAGGAGTAGGGACTTCTTCCCAACTCCTTCTATGAAGCCATCCTCATCTTCATACTAAAATCTGGCAAATAACAACAAAAAAATTTCAGACCAGTATTCTTGATAAACATCAATGCAAAAATCCTCAACAAAACACTGGCAAACCAAATGTGACAGCACATCAAAAAGCTGGTCTACGTGATCAGCTAGGCTTTATCCTTGGGATGCAAGGTTGGTTCAAGATACTCAAATTAATAAATGTGGTTGATCACCTAAACATAACTAAAGAAAAAAAAAACATACAAGATCATCTCAATAGATACAGAAAAGGCTTTTCATAAAATTCAATATGCCTTCATGTTAAAAACTCAATGAACTACATATTGAAGGGACACACCTTAAAATAATGAGAGACATCTATGACAAACCCACAGTCAACATCATACTGAATGGGCATAAGCTGGAAGCATTCCCCTTGAAAATCAGCACAACACAAGAATACCCTGTCATATAACTCCTATTCAATGTACTACTGGAAGTCCTGACCGGGCCAATCAGGGAATAGAAGGAAATAAAGGCATTCAAATAGGAAGTGGGGATTCAAACTATCACTGTTTGCAGACCACATGATCCTATACCTAGAAAACCCCATACTCTCATCCCAAAAGATTCTTAAACTGATAAACAACTTCAGCAAATTCTGAGAATACAAAATAACTGTGCAGAAATTACTAGCATTCCTGTACACCAGTAACACTCAAGCTGAGAGCTAAAGCAGGAAGGCAATCCCACTTACAATTGCCACAAAAAGAGGAAAACACCTAGGAATACAGTTAACCAGGGAGGTGAATGATCTCTACAAAAAGAACTACAAAACAATGCTCAAATAAATCAGAGATGAAACAAACAAATGGAAAAACCTTCCATGCTCACTGATAGGAATAATCAATATTGTTAAAATGGTCATACTGCCCAAAGTGATTTATAGAGTCAATGCTATACCTATTAAACTAACATTAACATTCTTCACAGAATTAGAAAAATCTATTTTAAAATTCATATGAAACAACAACAACAAAAATAGCACAAATACCCAAGGTAAAGGTAAGTAAAAAGAACAATGCTGGAAGCATCACACTACCCAACTTCAAATTATACTACAGGGCTACAGTAACCAAAACAACATGGCACTGGTACAAAAGCAGCCACATAGACCAATGGAACAGAATTAAGAAGCCAGACTATAAGGGCCCACACCTACACCTACCTGATCTTCAAAAAAAAAAAAAAAAAAAAACTGAAAAAAGCAAGCTATGAGAAAAGGATTCCCTATGCAATAATTATTGCTGGGAGAACTGACTAGCCATATGCAGAAGATTGAAACTGGACCCTTTCTTACACCATACAAAAATAAACGTGAGATGGATTAAAACCTTACACATAAAACCCAAACTTATAAAAATCCTGAAAGACGATCGAGGCAATACCATTTTGGACATAGATACAAGCAAAGATTTCATGCCAAAGACACTAAAAGTAATTGCAACAAAAGCAAAAATTGACAAATGGGATATAACTAAAGAGCTTCTGTACAGCAAAAGAGTGAACAGACAACCTACAGAATCAGAGAAAAGTTTTGCAAACTATGCATCTGACCAAGGTCTGATATCTAGAATCTATACGAAACTTTAACAAATTTACAAGTAAAAAGCAACCCTATTAAAAAGTGGACAAAGAACATGAACAGAATCTTTTCAAAATAAGACATACATGTGGCCAACAATCAGATGATGAAATGCTTAGCATCACTGATCATTAGAGAAATCTAAATCAAAATTGCAGTGAGAAACTATTGCACACTGGTCAGAATGGCTATTTATAGGAAGAAAATAATAGTAGATGCTGGCAAAGTTGTGGAGTAAAAGGAGAACTTATGCACTATTACTGGGAGTGTAAATTAGTTCAACCATTGTGTAAGACAGAATGGCAATTTCTCAAAAAATTAAATACAGAAATAGCATTCAACCCAGCAATCCATCACAGTGTATATACCCAAATAAATATTATTATAAAGACACATGCATTTGTATGTTCATTGCAGCACTATTCCCAATAGCAAAGACATGGAATCAACCTAAATGCCCATCAGCGGTAGGCTGGATAAAGAAAATGTGGTACATACACACCATAGAAACTATGCAGACATAGAATGAGATTATGTTATCTGCAGGAACATCAGTGGAGCTGCAGACCATTATCCTTAGCAAACTAATGTAGGAACAGAAAACCAAATACAACATCTTCTCACTTACAAGTGGAAGCTACATAATGAGAATACATGGACCCATAGAGGGAAACAACACACAATGGGGCTTATTGGAGGTTGGATGATGGGAGGAGAGAGAGGATCAGGAAAAATATCTAATGTGTACCAGGCTATTGCGGGATCTGGCCAGCAGCCCGCAATGCAACGGGGCTCTCTCTTTGTTCCCAGGCAGATTGACAGGTCGAGAAATAATAGACACAGACAAGATAGTGAAAGCTGGGTCCAGGGGGATCACTGCCTTCTGGTCCCGCAGTGCCAACAATGCACTGGATATGCCAGCATTTATTATTAAGTTTAGTGAGGGTGGGGGTAGGTTAGTGAGGGATTTAAGGTCATTTGATTATGAGGTGAGATGGTCACATGGGGATGAAGTAATTCTTTAACATAATGTCTGTATGTAGAAGGACAGTATACAGAGATAAGAATTTACAACATAGTGTGTGTATCAGTAATTTCTACCAGAGCCTTAAAACAGAAACACAATCTTTCCATAACCTATGATTAGCAAGATATTAATCAGCAGTAACAGTTGCAGCAAAAGCTGGTTACAAACAATCCATAGAAACAGGACGTGAAGCTAGACAACTGGTTAGGCCAGAAATTCTCAGAAGGGAGTATGCCTTAACCCTAAAGAGGCCTAGAAGAGCCATGGCAAGATGAGGGCGTTTGTAGCCCTATCTTATCCATATGGACAGGCGCCCCCCATGCATCCATTTATAGGCTTCCCATGAGGGTCACATCCCATTCCCAGAGCTATGAACATCTGCCTTTCTGGGATAGGAATCTTGGTGATGTGAAACCTCCCTGACTGCATGTCCATTCATAGGCTCTCTGCAGGGGGAAGCACATCACGCACTGTTAGCTCATTCTGGCAGTCCAACCTGGCATTGTCTTTACACAATCCTGCATGCAACTTTGTATTTACAATAATCAGGAGCATTTCATCTTTTATTCTGTAGCAATAGTGTCAGGGGGTCTCCCTACACCAGGCTTAATACCTGAGTGACAAAATATTCTGTACAATAAACCCCCATGACACAGGTTTACCTATATAGCAAACCTGCACGTGTACCCCTGAACTTAAAAGAAGCACATTATTTTGTGAAGACAATAGACACATCAGTGAAAACAGTAAAATGACATAGGACTCCGGGGGAGAGAAAAGGCATTTTTAGAAATTCATAATATGTCAGAAGAAAACCAAGTCATAATGTAAGAGTGCTTTGGAGGTTGTGTGATTAATTTCTTTTGACAGAGTTGTCACAAACATGTGCCTACTGATAACAAAAATTTTGAATAGGGAAAGGTGGAAACTTTGGCATGAAAGTCATTCCAGATCTGAAGCAGTGTGACAATCAACGGGTCAGCTATTAAAATATTGAGTTAAAATTTTGAGATAAATACAACAAAAAGGAGGGAAAACAGGCTGATATAATGAGTTGATTTTATGGCAAATGAGAATCTTTGAGGGGATATATGGGTTAGAATTACTACTTTTAGAAAATAAAAGTAACAAAAGAAATATAAATGTTTTGTAGATCACCTGATCAAAGACAATGTGATTAAAAAAGTAAAAACTTGTTAAAAGCAAAGAGTATTTGCCATTAATAATAGTCAAGTGGAAAGAATAAAATAGCAGATTTTTGGTGTTGGTATAGCATTCTTAAAATCACCAGACACAGAATGTACAGGTTTTCACAAATCATATCAAATACTATGCATGTTACCTTTACAAGCATAAAATAGGTGGACATCTGGATGACTCTACACATTTTTGGTACTAGCTTTGCCAATTAATGGAAATTTAGACTTTAAATTTTTCATTAAAACGTCTATCCCTACACCATTGCCTAACAAAATAGAAGTATCTTTCCCAATTAGAAATATATATCTAAATGTGAAACTTTGCCCTGTATTCTACAAGTGGTAATGCATATCTCCTGTCTTTGATACCATCTGCCTCTTACATTGAGATTTACTGATGAAGAAAACAGGATCCTGCTGGGCATGGTGGCACATGCCTATAATCCCAGCTACTTAGGAGTCCGAGGCAAGATGATTCATTAAGCCCAGAAGATTGAGACTGTAGTGCACTATAATCAATCATGCCTGTGAATAGCCTCTGCCCTACAGTTGTTAAAAAGCAACAACAACAACAGCAACAACAACTCAGGCTCACTGATAATTGGCAATATATCTGTCATCTGGGTTTAGATGCAACCATTTCCCCTGACTTCCTATTATCAGGAAAGGAAAATAATATGCCTTTGTCAGTCTTAAATTAATCCAGGCTAATGTCATCATTCTCATAATTTTGCCACAGGTTTTGGTGAAACGTTATTAAAATGTCAAGCTAATTAGTTTTCAGTACTATTACCTAAAGCCTCTTGATTTCCCAGTACCCATTATAAAGTCGTGATTCATGATGTACTGAGAAAAACTTACAGGCAACCTTTTCTCTGATAGATTTCCCATCATATCCTGAGCAGACACGTCTATCATTCTATCACAAATTCCTCCTGTAGTCATACTTAAGCAAGTTAACTTCTGGCAGCTGATAAAATGTTGCATGTGATGTTAAATTTTTCACAAGTGGTATTGCATTTTATATTGAGCAATCATCCCTTAATTATTTGATGATTTAGATAGTTATTGAACTAGTGAGTGAACTGTCCATTTTCCCCAAAGCTAGTAATAGAAAATTTATCCTAGTTTGTGGTGTGTGTGTGTGTGTGTGTGTGTGTGTGTGTGTGTAAAATTAAATAAAAGTATATTGCAGTCATTCCCTGTCTGGCTAGAGGTTTCTCTAGAACAGGATTTTGGTTTCATTAATTGTCTCTATTGCTTTTCTGTTTTGATCATGACTGTTTCCTTTCTTCTGCTAACTTGGGGTTTATTTTTTAAAGGTTTTTTTACGGTGGAAATTTTGATCATTGATTGAGGGTCCTTCTAGTTTTCTAATACCAAAATTTAGTGCTGTAAATTTTTCCTGCTAACTTGATTTAGTGGCTGATATGGTTTGGCTGTGTCTCCACCTAAATTTCATCTTGAACAGTAGCTCCCATAATGCCCATGTGTCATGAGGTGGACCCAGTGGAGGTAACCGGATCGTGGGGCAGGTCTTTCCCATGCTGTTCTCATGAGAGTGAATAAGTCTCATAAGGTCTGATGGTTTTATAAAGGGGAGGTCCCCTACATAAGCTCTCTTGCTTGCCACCATGTAAGATGTGACTTTGCTCCTCATTTGCCTTCAGCCATTATAGTCAGGCCTTCCCAGCCATGTGGAACTGTGAGTGAATGAAACCTCTTTCATTTACAAATTACCCAATCTCAAATATGTCTTTATTAGCAGCATGTGAATAGACTAATACAGTGGCATTCCACAAATTCAAATAAATTGTGTTTTTTTTTTTTCATTGCTAAATACATTGGAATTTTAGTTGATTTTGTCCTTGACTCATGGATTATTTAGAAGTATGTTCTTTTTTTTTTCTAATATTTAGTGATTTTTCTAGATAAATTTATATTGCTGATTTCTAATTTAATTATATTGTGGGGATATAACATGAAAAGAATGTGCATTCTGCTATTCAGAGTGTTCTGTAAATATCAATTATGTCAAGTTGGTCAGTACTGTTAACCAAATATACAATTTTTTGATGATTTTCTGACTACTTGCTTTATCAGTTATTAGCAGTATTTAGATTTCCAATGTAATTTTGATTTTTGTCTATATCTTTTGGATTTCTGTCAGTATTTTCTTCCAGTGTTTAGAAGTTCTACGGCCAGTGTTGATAACAATTTAGGATTGTTATGTTCTCTTGATGAACGTACTTCATAATAATTATAAAATGACCTCTATTATCTGTGGCAGTATTCTATGATATTAATATAGCCTCCTATCTTTCTTTTAGTTAGCATGGTATCACTTTTGCTATGATTTTACTTATAACCTATCTGTGTCTTTTAAATTTTAACTGCATTTATTGTGGACAGCATATACCTCCTTTATTTGCTTATTTTATCCATTTTGTTATATTAATTATTAACTATACTTGCTGACTTTCAGTTTATAGCAGACATTTTTAACTTTCATCTACCTTCATCATATGATGCAACTTCACATATAGTATAAAATCTCACAATAGTATACTTTCGTTTCTCCCTTCCTGAGGAGAAACACACACACAAACACACACATGCACACACATATGTATATATTCCCACAGCACATTCTTATCATTGTTGTTTAATCAAACAATTATTATTTAAACAAATTGAAATCATGATTAAAAACTTCACATATTTATGTATTCTGTTACCATTTTATCCATATAGGTTCCACTTCTAATGTTCTTCCTGCCTTCCTACAAGATTTCTGTGTGGTACTATTTCTTTTCTCCTTGAAAGACTTCTATATCATGTCTTCTAACGTAGCTTGTTGCTGATGCATTCTTTCAACTTTTGTTTGTACAATTCTTTATTTCAACTTGGAATTTGAAAGATGTTATTGTTGGGTATGATTTTCTAGGTTTACATTTTTTTTTCTTACTTTCAGTATTTTATAGATGTCACTTCGTCATCTTCTCTCTTGCAGTATTTCTGCTGGCAAAACTGTTGCAATACTTACCTTTGTTCCTCTATACATAACAGATCCTTTGTCCTTTTGCTACATTCAAGATATTCTTTTCAGTTTTTGAATATTTGATTATGATATGCCTTCCTGTCATTTTCTTCATGATTCTTGTGCTTGTGGTTCTTTGAGTTTCTTGAATGTGTGGTATTATAGTTTATATCACATTTTTGGGAAAAAATAGTTATTATTTCAATATTTTTCTGTTCCCTCCTTTGTTTATGGGACACAAAACACAGTTACATTGGACCCATTAGAACTGTTCCACAGCTGACTAATATTCTTTATTTTTAAAAATTACTTTTTTCCTCTTTCAGTTTATATATTTTTTGTGTTAGATGTACTTAGTACAATAATGACATATATAGTATGCCATCTTGTATTTCTTTTGAAGTGTTTTGGCCATTATTGGCTCCCTGTTGTTTTAATATTCACTTGTCAAGTTCCACAAGAATATCTATTGGAAGTTTTGATTATACTCTTACTAAATATTTAGTTTAATGAATGAATAATTAGAAATTTATGGGTTTGATTCTTTCAGCTATTTTACCACATTTTAATACACTCAGATCTTCCTTCATGATTTTAAATAAAATTTTGTTATATTATCCATAAAAATCTTGCAAATCTTATTTTTTAAAAAGATACCTGTAGTTATTGTTTACCAAAAATAAAATTACTTCATTCTATTTTACCTTGTAATCACATTGTTTTTGTTTTTGTATGGAAAGAATGTCATATTTCTACATTTTTTGTATCTAGCATCTTTGCTGAATTGCCTTTCTAGTGTTAATTATTTTTATAGTCTCATGGATTTGCTATGTAGACAATTACATCATCTACAAACAAAGGCTATGTTGTTTATTCTTGCATTTTTTATTTATATTATTGGCTTAATGTATCAGCTAGGGCTTCCACTGCATAATTAAATGGAGTAAGAAATAATGAGCTTCTTTGTTTCATATCTTACTTTACTAGGATTGGTTCTAAAGTCTTCCCAATCATCTCCTTTTCTGGCTGGATTATCAAAATGCATTGCAGTCTATTACATGTTCTTTCCCTTGATTCTTTTTGTAGTACAAAATAGAATTGTTTGTCTTCTAAGCTATCAATGCAAAGAAAACCCATATTATTTAATAAAGCAGAAAACATTTAAAATAACTTAATCTTTAAAACCTCCAAAAGTGCCAACTTGCCCAGAAAATCCCTTTATATTCTCCTAAAAATCTGTATCTATAGTCCAATCATCACATAATTTGACTCACTTATCTTTCTATACCAAGCTAAATGAAATACTGGTTTATTTATTTTACAATTTGAATTAAATGCTAGAATTGCAAGCTTTTAAAAAATACTTAAGATAAATACATGATATAAATATATTTCAATGAACATATAGGTTAAATATGTTTTCAAAGATAACTGTGTAAGAAACTTATCATTTAGAAGATTATTTCTAAAGGAAAATGCCCTATCTCCAAACAAGTAATGTACAAGTTAACATTTAGAACTCGACCACTTTCTAAATAGGGTTATGTGTGTTATCAGTACTGCAGAGACCTGAGGTCTAGTTAAGTAAGACATTCATCAAGGTCAAGTGCCATCAGCTGATACATATCCAGATTGCAGAAGATATTTTTAAATAACCAGGTTTTGAAGGGTGTGTGTGCCACAGAGTCACCCAACTATTTCTATAATTTTTTAAAAGAAAACATGGGCCCAGTAAAGAAACCAGCGTTTTCCTACCGCAGTGCAATGCCACATACCCTTAGGTACATAGAAGCCTGACGCATGCTTTGGAGTAAGATTTATTGCTCTCTAAGCTATGATACCAAAGAATATATATACATATATATATGTATATATACACACACAGATACAGTTTTGACATGTGATTGAAGTTTTCCTATTCTTAGTTTTTCTGAAAGCTATATTTACAATATTCTTAGAAAAAAATTTTTAAACAGTTTCTCATTAAAGCTTTCAACAGTTCCCATTTCTACAATAGTTAGACATTCCCTCCTTTCTGCTTCCATAACATCATGCAGATGTCTGATTAGAATAGGATCTGCCATGGCTAGTCCAACCTGAGCACTCGTTGGTTTGTTGGCCTCCCTGGGCCCTAGTCTGATCACGCTTGCTTACAAGGCAGTCTTGGGTACCCTGGGGCCCACACCATAGCTTCTGTTCCTGACTGATGGAGAGCTCCAGCAAGGCAGCTCTTACTTCCGTTTCCTAGCCTGCACATTCCCTCCCTGTACTGCAGATTCCCTTGAGCCCACAACAAGCTCCCACATCACTTTACTGGTACAGGTCTGCATGGATGGGTTATGCTTTACCTGCCAATCTAGCACGTGGAAGTGCAGTATTCCCCTGGACCCCTGCTAACTACCATTGCAGACAGCCTTGGCAGGCACAGAGCCTGAAAGCCCCGCCCCCACCGGCACCCCATCCTTATGCTAACCCTACGAAGAGAACAGGGGATCCTTTCACACCCTGAGTTAGCACTCCTTCTTGCAGGACACAGAGAAGGCACCCAAACATGAACCCATCAGAATCCCACCCCAAGCTAACACCAGCTCCAGTGCAACAGCACGCACAGTCTCCAGCAGAGACATACCACTCTCCACCCAGCTGCTTTGCCCCCACCACTGTGGTGAATGCTCACAGGGAAGCAGGCACCCCTGTATCCACTAGAACTCTGTTGTAGCTGCTGCACCTAGGCCCCCGCAGTGCAGTGGACTCCAAACCCTGCGGGGACGGAGAAAAACACTGGGGCCCAATTCAAGTCCCCCAGAGTTAGAACACAGTCTTGGAGTTGGGAGAGAGCATTGGTTCCTAAAACCTCCCAGAAACAAAGACAGTTGCCTGAATCCACTTTATACCATAACCAAACCCTCAAGGTCATCAAATACGATAAAAAAACACCCCCCACCCACCGCCACATGTCCACACACAGACCAGCAACCTCAAAGTTTGAAGGTAGATAAGCCCACAATGATGAGAAAGAATCAGCCCAAGAACCATGAAAATTCAAAAAGTTGGAGTGTCTTCTTTCCTCCTAATGACCACATCAAATATCCAGCAAGGGTTCACAATGTCTGAGGCTGACATAGCTGAAATGACAGAAACAGAATTCAAACTATGGATAGGAACACATTTCACTGACCTACAGGCATATGTTGCAACCCAATGCAAGAAAGCTGAAAATTATGGTAAAACATTGTAGGACATGACAGAAAAAAATAGTCAGTATACAGAGAATGTAACTGACCTAATAGAGCTGAAAAACACACTACAAGTATTTTACAATGCAATTACAGGTATTAATAACAGAATAGATGAGGCAGAGAAAATCATCTCAGATCTTGAAGGCTGGCTTTCAGAAAAAAAAAAAAAGATACGCAGACAAGAAAATGTTCATGAAAATGAACAAACAAAACCTGAGAAATATGGGATTATATAAAGAGATAAATACTAGGACTGACTGGTGTCCATGAAAGAGATGAGGAGAGTGGAACCAATGTGGAAAACATATTTCAGGATATCATCCATAAGAACTTCCCCAACCTAGCTAGAGAGGCCAATGTTCAAATTCAGGAAATGCAGAGTACCCCAGTAAGATACTTCACAAGAAGATTATCCCCAAGACACAGAATCATTAGATTCTCCAAGGTCAAAATAAAAGAAAAATAAAAAAGAAAAGCCCACCAGACTAACAGTAGACCTTTCAGCTGAAAGCCTGCAAGCCAGAAAAGATTGGGGGCAAATATTTAAAATTCTTAAAGAAAAGAAATTCCAACCCAGAATTTCATATCTGGCCAAAGTAAGCTTTATAAGCAAAGGAGAAATAAGATTCTTTTCAGACAAGCAAATGTTGATTGAATTCATTACCAACAGACCTGCCTTACAAGAACTCCTGAAGGAAGTACTAAATATAAAATGGAAAGACTGTTACCAGCCACTACATAAACACTCTAAAGGATACAGACCAGTGACACTATGAAGCAACCACATGAAAAAGTCTGCAAAATAACCAGCTAATTACATGATGACAGAATTATATCCACATATATCAATACTCACCTTAAATGTGAATGGGCTGAAAGCCCCAATTAAAAGACACAGAATGGAAAGCTGAATGGAGAACAAAGACCAACTGGTATGCTGTCTTCAAGGTACACATCTCACATGCAATAGTATAGATAGGCTCAAAATACAGAGATGGAGAAAAATCTACCAAGCAAATGGAAAATAGAAAAAAAGCAGGAATTGCAATCCTTTGGTAGTAGTGGGAGAATTTAACATCCTACTGATGAGGTAAGACAGATCAGGACAGAAAATTAACAAAGATATTTAGAACCTGAACTCAGCACTGGATCAAATGGACCTGATAGATATCTACAGTACTCGCCACTCAAAAACAACAAAATACGCATTCTTCTCATTTCCACATGGAACATACTCTAAATTTGATCACATAATTGGAAGTAAAACACTCCTCAGAAAATGTAAAAGTACTGAAATTATAAGTCTTTCAGACCATAGCACACAAAAAAATAGAGTTCAACACTCAAAAATTCACTCAAAACCATACAATTACATGGAAATTAACAACATGCTCTGAAATGACTTCTCGATAAACAATAAAATTAAGGTAAAGCTCAAGAAGTCCTTCGAAACTAATGAGAACAAAAATACAACATACCAGAATCTCTGGGACACAACTAAGGCATTATTAATAGGAAAATTTATAGCACTAAATTCCCACATCAAAAGGTGGCAAAGATTACAAGTTAACAACCTAACATAGCAACTAAAAGAACTAGAGAACGAAGAGCAAACAAATACCTCAGCTAGCAGAGGACAAGAAATAACCAAAATCAGAGCTGAATTGAAGAAGATTGACACACACACACTCACAGACACAAAACTCTCAGAAGATCAACAAATACAGGAGGTGGCTTCTTGAAAAAATAAATAATATAGATAGACCACTAACTAGACCAATAAAGTGAAAAAGAGAGAAGATTCAACTAAACACAATCAGAAATCAGAAGCATGTCACCACTGATATCACAGAAATACAAACAATCATCAAGGAATATTATAAACACTTCTATGCACATAAACTAGAAAATAGAGAAGAAATGAACAAATTCCTGGACGCATACACCTTCCAAGAATGAACCAGGAAGAAATTGAATCCCTGAGCAGATCAATAATAAGCTCTGAAATTGAGTCAGTAATAAATAGCCTACCAACCAAAAGAAGCTCAGACCAGATGGATTCACGGCGGAATTCTACCAGATGTACAAAGAAGAGCTGGTACTTTTCCTTCTGAAACTATTCCAAAATATTGAGTTGAACAGGAAGAACTCCCTAACTCACTATGAGGATAGCATCATCTTGATACCAAAACCTGGAAGAGATACAACAAAGAAAGATAATTTCAATCCAATATCTTTGATGAACAGCAGTGCAAAAATCCTCAATGAAAAACTGAGAAATCTAATCCAGCAGCATATAAAAAGGCTTATCCAACACGATCTAATGGGCTTTTTCTCTGGGATGCAAAGTTGGTTCAACATATGCAAATCGATAAATGTGATTCATCATATATACAGAACTAAAGGAAAAAAAAACATGATTATTTCAGTAGATGCAGAAAAGACGTTTGATAAAATTCAACATCCATTCATGTTAAAAACTCTCAAGAAATTAGTAATTGAAGGAACACACCACAAAATAATAAGAGCCTTCTATGACAACCCCACAGCCAACATCATACTGAATGGGCAAAAGCTGGAAATATTCTCGTTAAAAACCCGCAAAAGATAAGGATGCCTTCTCTCACCACTCCTATTCAACATAGCATTGGAAGTCCTGGCTGGGGAAATGAGGCAAGAGAAAGGAAAAAAGGCATCCAAGTAGCAAGAAAGGAGCAGAAACTATCTCTGTTTGCAGATAGCATAATCCTTTAGCTAGAAAACCCTACAGTCTCAGCCCCAAATATTCTTAAGCTTATAAGCAATTTCAGCAAAGTCTCAGGATACAAAAATCAATGTGCAAAAGTCAATGACATTCCTATACACGAACAACAGTCTAGCCCAGAGCCAGATAAGGAAGATAATCTCATTTACAATTTCCACAAAAAGAATAAAATACCTAGAAATACAGCTAACTATGGAGATGAGAGTTCTATGCAAGGAAAACTACAAAACACACTGCTCAGAGTCATCAGAGATTATGCAAACAAATGGAAAAGCCTCCCATGCTCATGCGTATGATGAATCAATATCATTAAAATGGCTATACTTCCCAAAGCAATTAATAGATTCAGTGCTATTCCCATTAAGCTTCCGCTGATATTCTTCCCAGAACAAGAAAAAACTATTTAAAAATTCATATGGAACCACAAAAAAGCCCAAATAGCCAAGGCAATCCTAAGCAAAAAGAACAAAGCTGGAAGGTTGTTGCCTGACTTCAAAATCTATTACATGGCTACAGTAACCAAAACAGCATGGTGCTGGTACAAAAACAATCGCATAGACCAAAGGAACACAATTGAGAACCCAGAAATAAGATTCCACATCTACAAGTATGTGATCTTTGACAAACCTGACAAAAACGAACAATGGGGAAAGGATTCCCCATTCAATAAACTGTGCTGGGATAACTGGCTAGCCATAGGCAGAAGATTAAATCTAGACTCCTTCCTTACACCATGTACAAAAATTAACTCAAGATGAATTAAATACTTAAATGTAAAACCCAAAACTATAAAAGCCCTGGAAGACAACCTAGGCAATACTATTCAGGACATAGGCACGGGCAAAAATTTTATAATAAAGACACCTAAAGCAATTACAACAAAAGCAAAAATTGATAAATGGGATCTAATTAAACAAAAGAGACTGTACAGGCAAGGACACTATCAACAAAGTAAACAGACACTCTACAGAATGGGAGAAAAATTTTGAAAACTATGCATTCAACAAAGGTCTAATATCCATCACCTACAAGGAACTTAAATTTACAAGAAGAAAAAAGAAAACAAAAACAGTCCTACTAAAATGTGGGCAAAGGAAATGAACAGGCACTTTTCAAAAGAAGACATACATGCAGCCAACAATCAGTTTACAAAATGCTCAACATCACTGATCATGAGAGAAATGCAAATCAAAACTGCAATGAGATACCAGTTCACACCAGTCAGAATGGCTCTTAATGAGAAGTCAAAAAATAACAGACGCTGGCAATGTTGTAGAAAAAAAGATCATTTATACACTATTAGTGGGTGTGTAAATTAGTTCAACCATTGTGGAAGACGGTATGGAAACTTCTCAAAGAGCTAAGAACAGAAATACCATTGAACCTAGGCATCCCATCACTGGATACATATCCAAAGGGATATACATCTTTCCATTATAAAGACACATGCTTGTGTATGTTTATTGCAGCACTATTCCCAATAGCAAAGACATGGAATCAACCTAAATCCTCATCAATGGTAGACTGGATAAAGAAAATGTAGTAAATATATACCACGGAATACTATGCAGCCATAAAAAAAATCATGTTCTTTGCAGGGACATGGATGGAGCTGCAGGCTGTTATTCTTAGCAAATTAATTCAGGAACAGAAAACCGAATGCTGCTTGGTCTCACTTATAATTTGGAGCTAAATAACGAAAACACATAGAAACAGAAGGATGCAACACACACTGAGACCTATTGGAGAGTAGGGTGAAGGGCGGCAGGTAGAGGATTAGGAAAAATAACTAGTGGGTACTAGGCTTAACACCTGCATGATGAAATAATCTGTACAATAAAGCCTCATGACACAAATTTACCTATCTAACAAGCCTGCATATGTACTCCTGAACTTAAAAGTTAAAAGAGAATAGGATCTGCATCTATAATTTGATGAATTCATTTTTAAGTACTAAAAATTGCTTTATTTGACTATTTCTCCCAAAACTTTTACATTTTACCTAATCCCTTGATATTTCCTTTGACTCAATATATAGCTATGTTGTTAAATAATAATTAGCCCAAGGAGAGTATATACCAGGATGTCAGAAGCATAAAGAATAATGGTTTGGTTTAATTGTTTTTCCAGATATATATCTGCGATGTTTGTATTTTGAGGTCTGGTCTGTTCACCTAACTGTAGTTGATAGAATGGTGATTGTTATAACTCACAAGTGCACATAATTGATTATGACCTTAACACCTAAGCATTAAATATTTTCTTCTCCCATGTATCAAACGTGGATGTGCCATCTTCACCTCATACAACATTATCAATTATAAAACTCTTTTATCATTATTCCTTAGTTATCGTTTCCATTCAAGTATTTAGAGAATGTTTTTTTTATTATTATTATTATACTTTAAGTTCTAGGGTACATGTGCATAACGTGCAGGTTTGTTACATATGTATACTTGTGCCATGTTGCTGTGCTGCACCCATCAACTCGTCAGCACCCATCAACTCGTCATTTACATCAGGTATAACTCCCAATGCAATCCCTCCCCCCTCCCCCCTCCCCCCTCCCCATGATAGGCCCCGGTGTGTGATGTTCCCCTTCCCGAGTCCAAGTGATCTCATTGTTCAGTTCCCACCTATGAGTGAGAACATGCGGTGTTTGGTTTTCTGTTCTTGTGATAGTTTGCTAAGAATGATGGTTTCCAGCTGCATCCATGTCCCTACAAAGGACACAAACTCATCCTTTTTTATGGCTGCATAGTATTCCATGGTGTATATGTGCCACATTTTCTTAATCCAGTCTGTCACTGATAGACATTTGGGTTGATTCCAAGTCTTTGCTATTGTGAATAGTGCCGCAATAAACATACGTGTGCATGTGTCTTTATAGCAGCATGATTTATAATCCTTTGGGTATATACCCAGTAATGGGATGGCTGGGTCATATGGTACATCTAGTTCTAGATCCTTGAGGAATCGCCATACTGTTTTCCATAATGGTTGAACTAGTTTACAATCCCACCAACAGTGTAAAAGTGTTCCTATTTCTCCACAGCCTCTCCAGCACCTGTTGTTTCCTGACTTTTTAATGGTCGCCATTCTAACAGGTGTGAGATGGTATCTCATTGTGGTTTTGATTTGCATTTCTCTGATGGCCAGTGATGATGAGCATTTTTTCATGTGTCTGTTGGCTGTATGAATGTCTTCTTTTGATAAATGTCTGTTCATATCCTTTGCCCACTTTTTGATGGGGCTGTTACCAAAACAGCATGGTACTGGTACCAAAACAGAGATATAGACCAATGGAACAGAACAGAACCCTCAGAAATAACACCACACATCTACAGCCATCTGATCTTTGACAAACCTGAGAGAAACAAGAAATGGGGAAAGGATTCCCTATTTAATAAATGGTGCTGGGAAAATTGGCTAGCCATAAGTAGAAAGCTGAAACTGGATCCTTTCCTTACTCCTTATACGAAAATTAATTCAAGATGGATTAGAGACTTAAATGTTAGACCTAATACCATAAAAACCTTAGAGGAAAACCTAGGTAGTACCATTCAGGACATAGGCATGGGCAAAGACTTCATGTCTAAAACAGCAAAAGCAATGGCAGCAAAAGCCAAAATTGACAAATGGGATCTCATTAAACTAAAGAGCTTCTGCACAGCAAAAGAAACTACCATCAGAGTGAACAGGCAACCTACAGAATGGGAGAAAATTTTTGCAATCTACTCATCTGACAAAGGGCTAATATCCAGAACCTACAAAGAACTCAAACAAATTTACTAGAGAATGTTTAAGAGGCTTAATACAATCTCTTCATTTTACAGAAGGAAAAACAAACTTCAAAGTGAATGCGTCTTGCTTAGGTTTACATATGTAGTTAGTGAGGGAACCAGATAAGAGTCAACTGGTGTTTTTCTCACTATACAATTTTCTGTCTATGGCATTTTTATCCATCCTTCATTTCAACCTTCTATTCATTTCTATGGATCTAAAATATTATAAAAGTTGTTTATTAATTGAATAATTTCTGAAGCATAGTTTTTTTCTCACCTACTACTAACATCACCCCAACCTAGGTTCCACATTATCTTATGTCTGAAGAAATGCGATCGTTTTTTAACTGATCACTTTGAAGACAGTTTATTTATGCACCCCCACTCTGACAAACATAAAGATTTAAAGATGTTTTTTGTGGATTGTCATGCATTATTCTTCACTCTACTTTAAGACCTACAATAGCTGCAAACTAAATGAAACTTCCTCATGCTTTTAAGCATGAGATTGATTATACTTTGCTAAGCTGGCTTTACCTACCCCACCCAATCTTAGATTCTGCCACTCCCCAGCATGTGCCCATTATTCTTGGAAACATCATCTGCTAATTCCTAATGCCTGTCACGTTTACTCTTGCTTTTACCTCTTGGCACTTCTTATCAGCTTAACTGGAAATACTCTTTCCATCTTTGCAAATATGATCATGTCAGTTTCCATACCTTTCCATGAACTGGTTTTTTTTTTTTTTTCCTTCCTGTTCAACCCATAAACGTTTTAAAAAATACTTTTGATATTTCACTATATCGAAGTTAGCACTTACTTAAATATTATGCTATGTTGATCACTTTTCATTTAGCACGGGTCATTCTTTTTATATTCACTATATAACATCAAAATTTATAGCTTTCCTCTTTTATATCTGAAGAGCACTACAGTGGCATTAAATAACGGTAAATATTCAAGATACACTGCCTTATACACATTTGTTTCTGATGCTCAGAAAACGTGATGTAGCCAAATTGTAGAGGTTTTCCATCTAAAACATGTCATACTGCTAGGAAAATTTTTGAAAAGTTAGTATATTCGATAAATAAGTAGAAATGCAAGGCTAAACATGTACTCTGAATATACATCTATGAAAATGTTTACTGATTACTTTTACATCTGGTTTTCCTGATTGTAGTAAGAATACAATATTTCCTTTTAACATTATAGGCTGAGTTAATTTTAAAATAAAAACTTCTTGAGATAAGTAAAATAATGTATTTAAATTACCCACATAGTTTCTGGCACAATGGAGGGTACTCAAGAAATGATAGTTTCTTCTCTCCTCTCAAGTGAAGTAAAGAAAAAAGAAACAACCTTAAAAATGTGATGTATTTTTCCAAATCTGTGCATGCTTAACACATACTACTAAAGTGTATTTTTTCTGCCTCTGTTTAAATCTGTATATTTTATATAAAAGGATTCTGCTTGTTTTCTGATTTTTATCTTTTATGAGATGCTTAAGAGACTACTTGATTTCTGATATATTTTGCAAAATTTAAGTTGAAGGTTCTGTTCCTTTTAGGTACCAGAGTCTTTTCATGATATTCAAAATTTTCACTTTATTTTATTGTCCTATGGTTACACTAAATCTGTGTTTATTGTAACTTTTGGCATACTGAAATGTTTTGGAGATAAAGGATGTCTTTTAAGATTTCCACTGAGTCTTTCTACAAAGTTTTCTCATTTATAGTAATCCTTCTTTTAGATTACATGGAAGGGATTTGCAGTGCATTGTGAACAGAATAAATATAAGAGTCTTGTTCTTTGCAAGTCAACTTAATCCATCTAAAGCTGACATTTTGATGCAACTCATAATACATCTGTTGATATATACACACACACATCACACGTCTATATAGTTAGATATATTAGAGGTAACGTACTGGCCACATTTTGTCATTGAGAGTATCCTACCTCAGTTATCTCAAGTGTTGAAGCAAAACAATCATTAAACAGTTTCCATATTTTGCATTAAAATATATTTCCAAAAACATATTTCCTTACTCTTTTGTGCAAAATTGTTACCTGCCTATTCATTGAAGAAAATAAATGCTATTCACTAATATGTAAAGGCATTTTTCAAACTTGTTTTACCCAATAACCTTCTGGACCTCTGCAGCTGTATATAAATATTTGAGGGCCTATTAAAAATCTGAAATTTTCATTTCCCCCAAATTACTGGTACATCAAAACATAATCTAATTTTAAATGTACAAATCTGATTCAAAGTAATATTTGTTGCCTACATTGATTTTATGTGCACTGAAATTCTCTAAACCAAAAAAGACCATCAAAAGTGCCTCGTTGACACTCTAAATTTGCCTCATCCTACTGTTACTAAGAATTAGAAGCAGCACGAGAAAATGCTGACAATTTTTTTTTTTTTTTTTTTTTTTGCATATTTGGCTGTCTTCACATCAAGTAAAATCTGCTAAAAAAAAAAAAACCTCCCAAAGCCAAGTGTTAGCTATGAGCTTTAAATGTGTAAGGACTCATCTTCTGTCTAATAAAGAAAAATACACTGGAGGTGGCCCTGCATCTACAGTACACGTTAACACAAAAAATTCTCAAAATTCCAACTGATTTGTTTATATTAATTTTAGTCTAACATAATTGTAGAAAATCATAAAGTTAACAGAGGGCGGTCTTCCAATCAAGATTTTCTGGATATTTTCCTCATTTCCCTTTTGTAATGATTCAGTCATGTCTATAAATCTAGAATGTACAAAAGCAAGAAAAAAACCAGCAATCCTGAAAGAAGCAAGTCTGTTAATTTATTTTTATTCTCACCAGTTTTTCATTTATAATATTTTATAAGTCTCCAGGTAATTTGGAAAATGTCTTTCTTATTGAGATATCTTTTAAAATATTACTTAGATAAAGATGACCATTAGTTACGAGTTTTCTTTGTCTATGTTGATTAAATATAAGTCCCTTGTAAATAAGGCCATGACCTGTACATAGGAATTTTAGAAGCTGTACTGATTGTTAAATGTTTAGCTCATGGATTGATTTTGACCATGTCATCAAATCAAGAATTTTGATTTTGACAGTTAGTAATCAACACAGTAGTCTCAGGAACTACTCAGATTATATCTTCACTTGAATTATTTAAATTTATTATGTTACAAGAAAATACCACAAAGAACATTTTAGCAAATTTGATTAAGTCATCAAATCGTCTCTCTCTGTCTTTCTTTCTCTCTCTAACCCACCCACCCACACACCCACATGCACACAGTGCATGATGAATGTATAAGTTTGAGGTAATATTTAGTTAATGAAGGCCCTCTCTGTAAAAATCTTATTTTTTCCATTCAAGATGCTTTTACAATATGTATTGTTTGTTTCAAAACACAGCATATTTTCAAGAAAAATATGAAAGTTTCTCAGGAACATCCAGATCTGTATGATAAGTGAGTGTCCTAGAAAGTAAAGGAGTTGATAAGTAATAAATAGAGAAAATATTTATCCTAGATATGAAAGAACAGGAATGAAAACAGATGGAACGTGGCCTTGTCTTTGTGGAAGATATAAACAGTTGCAATAAAACAATGCTATCATTATAACAATGAAAGCAAGAAAGATAAACTACAAAATAAAGATATTTTTAAAACGAGTTACGAGGAGGCAGAGCAAGATGGTGGTAAGTCATATATGTTAAAAGAGCTCCTGGATGAGATGGACAATTCTTTCAAAGGGCTTATCAAAACACTAGACACAGAACAGTAAATAATGAAGTTGAAGACAGATAAATGCAGAAAACATGTTTGATAAAATCTGATATTAATTGCAGATAGAAACATCTCAGCAAACTACAAATAGAGAGAAATTACTCAACCTGATAAAGATTATATATAAAAAAATGCATAGCTTGCATTATACTTCATGATTAAGGAATAAATACTTTCTGTCTTAGATCAGGAAAAATGCAAGGATGTTTCCTTTTATCTATCAGTTTAACATTTTACTGGAGGTCCTATACAATGTAATAAACTTAAAAAAAATTCATATGTAGATAATTAAATAAAATATCAACAGAATAAATCAAATGTCCAAACTTATTCCAGAGTACACTTACAATATGTGCAGTGGACTGTATGCTGATCATACATTGATAAAGTAGTTGTTTTTAAAAATTAAAGAATTGAAAATTAAAACAACAGTATGTAGGAGAAACAGAATTAAGTTTAAAAACAATCAGAAATCACTAATATTGGAAGTGAACAAGATCCACTAAATAAGTCGCATTCATTATCTATTGTTATGTAACAAACCATTCAAAAATCTAGTGGCTTAAAAGAACACATATGTATCATCTTGAAATGTCTATGGGTCAGCAATCTGGACATGGCTTATCTGGGTCCTCTGCTTCAAAGCCCTTCAGAAGGCCACAACCGAGCTGTCAAGCCAGGTTCTGTAATCTCTCAAATCTGAAGGGTCAGTTGAGAAAGTATTTGCTTCCAAGCTTGCACATGTGGTTGACAGCAGGATTCAGTTTCTTGAAGGATATTAGACTGAGGGGCTCAGTCCCTTGCTGATTGTTGGCTGAAAGCTCCTCCTTGCCAGAAAGCCCTCTCTATAACAGCAAACACAGAAGGCGGCTCAGAGAGAGAGAATACCAGCAAGAGAGAAGTGAAAATCTAATTACAGAAGAAACATTCCATCATTCCTGCCATATTCTATGCGTTAGAAGAAACTTACTAGCTCTAGCCTACAATAGTGGAAGGAGAATACCACAGGGATATGAATACCAAGAAACAGGGGTCATTGAAAGCCATGTGCAGAATATACAAATTATCAAAACTGACACAATAAATAAAAATTTAGACTAGCCATGTAGCCACTTAAAAATGCTTTACTGTTGCATTCTAAATGTTTAAGAAAGAAATAGCATCAGTCTTTTGAAAATCTTTCCAAAATAGAAAAATTACTTTCCTACTCATTTTATGAAGCCATTATTACTCTGAAACTAAAACCAAAGATATTCTAAGAAATTATTTATATATATATGTATATATATATATAAAAAATAAGCCTGTATTCCTCATTAATATACAGGACAAACTCATTAATAAAATAACACCAAATGTAGTGCAACTAGTTATAAAATTATCTCATCACCAAGTATGGCTATCTACCGGGATGCAAGTTCGTGTTAATATAGGAAAATCAATTACTCGTGTAATATTTATTAAAATACTCCTGTGTCATTAAATAGTCCTCAATTGTTATGAAAGAATGAATGAAGAATATCTCTTTATACGAATATAATATAAGCAAACCCATATTTATGTACATTTTTTGACATCTCAAATTTATGGTAGTGTAAAATAACCTTGTGATTCACTCTCCATACCTATTTTTTATTAAATACTACTTTATTTTCAGAATTTAAGTGAATACAAATAGTTCCCAAAGTCAACCGAATGCATGTTTTTATGTCTTAATAAAAAAAAGTTTATAAAACTTTGGCCTAGATGATACTATATATCCAAATTTGAAATGCTTCTGCTGATCAAAACAATGAGAAAATCTCTAAAAATTATACAAAATTAAAAGACATATACTCAAAAAGAAAATTAAAATCTCTATAAAATGGAAATCAAACATAAATACAAAGTGGTAAGGAAGATAGGATGAGAACCTTATGAGATTAGGGAAGGGGAACAAGTCAAGGCAACCAGACATTTAATTCCTAAGAGGTAACAGAGGCTAATAGTGCAGCGAACGTGTGCTGGGACTAATGCTTGCTAAACCAAAAATATAGGCAAGAATCAACCACCCATGAAAGGATACCAAGAAAAAGCTACAAGCTCATACTGAAGCTAGGGTTTAACTGGGAATGCTGGAACTGAGAAGCCTAGCCTTGCGGCTAGGAGCTTGGCTAAGCTGCCTGCTGGCTTAGAGACCGCATCTGTGACAAGAAATCAATGTATGATAATATTTTCCTTTGTGGTTCTGTTCTCAGAGATCAAATTAAAGCAATATCAAGTCCATTCGTCAGGGAGATTTGAGCACATGAAAAAATAAGAAAATGAAATAGTCCTACTATAAATAAATCAGCAAACCAACTTGCAAACACATAAGAAAAGTTAACATTAAAAACACCATAAAGTGAAAAATATAGAAAATGTGTTAACTTTGGAAGAAATGGAAATTACAAATAAATCCAACATAATTTTTAACTTAAAATGACTACAAGGTTCAAGGAGATAAATGAAAAAATTTTATGCATAAAACAAAAATGAGCCGGGCGTGGTGGCTCATGCCTGTAATTCCAGCACTTTGGGAGGCTGAGGCGGGTGGATCACCTGAGGCCAGGGGTTTGAGACTAGCCTGGCCAATATGCAGAAACCCCATGTTTACTAAAAATGCAAGATTAACTGGGTGTAGTGGTGCATGCCTGTAATCCCAGCTACTCAGGAGTCTGTGGCAGGAGAATCGCTTGAACCTGGGAGGTGGAGGTTGCAGTGGGCTGAGATTGCACCATTGCACTCCTTTGGGTTAAAAATAAGCACGAATTGAAATGGGAAGTGGTGCATGTGAAAAATTAGAAATTCTTGAAATTAAATGCGTGTTCATTAGAAATTTTTTAAAAGTCAGTGACCAGGTTGTAGATAAGGCAGAGCAGAAAAGAGTACAAGTGAAAGGAAGGAACCGGTTTTTTCCTAATAATTTTTTTTTAAATTTACAAGTTTTAGATTTACAGAAAATTACAAACATAGTACAGAGTTTCTTTACAAAGTACAGAATTCCCACACACGGTTTTCATTATTTTTAATAGCTCACATGAACGTCGTACGTTTGTTACTGTTAATGAACTATAATAATAGCATTGTTAACTAAAGTCTACTCTTCATTTAGGTTTATTTAGTTTTTAACTTAGTGTCCTTTTGCTCTTCCAGGATATCATCCAGGGTATATATTATTAAAGTTAGTCATGTCTCCCTAGACTCATCTGGACTCAGAGTTACTTAAAGATTCTTTTGGTTTTTGGATCACCCTGACAATTTTGAGGAGTACAGGACAGATATTTTATTGAATCCCCTTCAATTGAAATGTATCTAATGTTTTCATAGGTTTGAGATGGGATAATGTTCTTTTGGGAAAAAGACTAAAGAGGTAAAGTGCCATTTTCATCACATAGTATAAGAGTACATACTTACATGACTTACCACTGTTGATACTAGCTTTGGTCACCTGAAGTAATTTTTTTCAGGTTCTTCCAATGGGAAGTCATGCTTATTTATTTTTTTTCTTTCTTTCAATGTTATATCCTTTCAAAGGAAGTGACCATATGTAGCCAAAACTTGAAAAGTGGGGAGTTATGTTCTACCATCTTGATAGTGGAATATCTACATAAATTACATGAAATCATTCTGCAGGAAGATTTCTCTTCTCTTTATTTACTTATTAAATATTTTGTTTATAGTAGGATGGACTCATTAATACTTATTTTATACTTTGAGTTCTAATTCAGTAGTACTTTATTGTTCAATATGTTCCCCTCTGTCTATTGGGAGCTGTTTCAGTCTATACTTGTACCATTTGACATACCCTTATCAGTTTAGATGTTTTTTTGTGTTGTGTTGTGTTTTTCTTTTGCATTTGCTTATTTTATTGTATTATAAGATGCTCTGGGATTATCTTGTATGTTTTCTGATTCATTCCTAGAATCATCCATGTTTCCAAGGAGCCCCAGGTCCTTATGCTGGAGAGTGCTTTTGGAAAGGAAGATGTGGGCTAGCTAGGTTTATATGTGTTTTTAATTTCAACTTTTATATTAGATACAGGGCATACATGTGCAGGTTTGTTACATGGGCATATTGTACCCAGGTAGTGAGCATAGTACCCAGTAGGTAGTTTTTTAACATGTGCCCCCTTTCTTCCCTCCCCACTCTAGTAATATGCAGTGCCTATTGTTCCTACATTTATGTCCATATGTGCTCATCATTTAGCTCCCACTTATAAATGAGAACATACGGTAAATTCTTTAGTACAAAAATATGATTGATTCTAGGTGGTCATAGCTAATAGAAGAAGGACATAAATATATGTATACTAACCAATATATACACACATACTATAGTTTGGTTGTTTGTCTCACCAAACCTCATTTCAAAACTTGATCCTCATTGTTGGAGGTGCAGTCTAATGGGAGGTGTTTAGTTATAGAGGCAGATTCCTCATGAATGAATTGATGCCCTCCCTGATGGGGAGGGAGGGAGGGAGGTTTTGCTCTGTTAGTTTGCATAAGAGCTGGTTGTTTAAAAAAAAAAAAAAAAAAAAAGACTAGCACCTCCCCTCTCTCTTACTTCCTCTCTTCCCATGTAATCTCTTCACACTGGCTCCCCTTTGCCTTCCATCATGAGTAGAAGCAACCTGAAGTCCTCACCAGATGAAGATTTGGTCACAATAACTTTTTGTACAGCCTGTGAAACTGTGAAACAAATAAGCCTCTTTTCTTTATAAATTATCCAGCCTCAGTTATTCCTTTAAAGCAACACAACGTATATCTTTAAATATTTCTTTTTGTAATCATTTGTCTCTCTGTTAAGCTAAATATGTGTTCATACTGATGTCACCAACTTCAGTGCACTACCATAGGAGCCATTCTAGTGTTATCTCTTGTTTATCTGTAAACACCCACTGTAACATTGAGAAAACTGGCTCCCACCATTCCCTATGCATTTACCTAATTGGTCAGTCCTAGTATATATTTAGAATGGTTTTCAGAATTGTTAGCCTCTACTCTCACAGGAAACAACTTTCTCAACTAAAGTATAGTACTTTTCTCTGGTTTATTTTTGTCTTTATTTTTTAGATTCCACTTGTTTTCAAAGTTACTTTGCTCAACACTCTTTTCTCTCACTTCTTCCATGAGGTTGGTTCATACATTTGTAATACAGTATAGTCAGGTTATTTTATCAGAGTTGCCATTACATCCCAGAATCTCCTGACCTCCTGAACGGTAATTTTGTAATGTGCGTACACTGTTTCCCTCTTTGTGTTGTAACGTCCAATGGATTTTGACAAATGCATAGTGTCAAATGTTTACTACTACAGAATCATAGAGAATAGTTTCACTGCCCTCAAATATCCTATTTGCATCACCTATTCAACCCACTCATGATCTCCGAGCCCCTGACAACACTGATCTCTTTACCATCTTCAGAATTTTGCCTTTTCTCAGAATGGAATATAATTGGAATCATCCATTATAAAGCCTTTTCAGACTGGCTTCCTTCCACTGAGCACTGAACATACACATAAGTTCCCTCCATAATTTGATATAGCTTGATTGTTAATGCATTCTTCCCTTGAAAGAGTATTTAATTGTATGGATATACTACAGTTTATTTATCCATTCACCTACCGAGGAACATTTTGGCTATTACCAGGTTTCAGCAATTATGATTAAAGCTACTATAATAATCATCCAAGTGCTAGCTTTTGTATTGGCCTAATTGTCTAAATCAAACGAATACGTAGGAACATGATTGCTGGTAAGACTATGTTTGACTTTAGAAGAAAATACCAAACTGTCTTCCAAAGTGGCTGGACTGTTTAAGATTCCCATCAGCAATGAATGAGAGCTCTTGTTACTCCACCTGCTCACCAACATTTAATATTTTCAGAGATTTTAAAAAATTATGCTAGATCTGGGCACGGTGGCCCACCCCTGTAATCCCAGCACTTTGGGAACCCGAGGCAGGCGAATCACTGGAGGTCAGGAGTTCAAGACCATCTTGGCCAATGTGGTGACACCCTGTCTCTACTAAAAATAGAATAAATTAGCTGGGTGTTGTGGCACATTTCTGGAATCCCAGCTACTCGGGATGCTGAGGGATGAGAATCGCTTGAACCTGGGAGATTGAGGTTGAAGTGAGCCAAGATATTCCACTGCATTGCAGCCTGGGCAACAGAGTGAGTCAGTCAGTTTCTCTCTCTCTCTCTCTCTCTCTCTCTCTCTGTGTGTGTGTGTGTATGCATGTGTGCATGTTTATATTTAAAAGGCCTTCATCTTTTTGGTTTTGTTTGTTTATTTGTTTTTCTCTCCTAAGACCTTGTCTTTTTTTCTTTTTGAGCAAAAGTTTTATTTTCTATTTCTTCTCAGTTGACTGAATTCTGTTTTTACTTGATTTCCTTTTTGACTAAAATAGTTATTGCAAGAGAGGCTACTTCTTGGGGTTTTAAGGAAGAGTGTAGTTTAATTTGATGTTTAATTTGGCTCAAATAAAAATAACGGTGTCTCCCTCTAGCACCACCAGACTTTTTCTCCCTGTACCTTATGATGTAAATTTTGCTATTTGATTTTCACCTCAGTTTTTTCCTTTAATGTGCAAATTCAAGGCTGTTTGGCTGACAACTGCCTTGAGTTGTGAAACAGGTTATCAAGAATCTGAAAGTCTAAGTTAGGAAATAAAAAGAGGGTGATTTTTATAAATCTATAAAACGTACTTCCATTGGCATGACTAATACGCCTTTATATGTATTTATGTGTTGTGTACAAAATGTTTCACTACTAAAAGTACATAAAAGAGCTCTGGTTAACTGACTTACAAAAAGTGCTTAAATCAGACACTAAAAAAAAAAAACTACTCAAAAGTTTTGTCAAGTTTATGTAACTTAAGTAAAATCTTTAATAAATAGCTAGCTTTAAAATTATTGGTAAGGTAATATTAGAAATGTCTTAAGAACTGCCAGCATACATTTTTGTTTGCATTTATTAATCAATCAAATTTCATACTTGTCCCTACCAAATACTATAAGGTGTCAAAATTTGGCATAGGGATTACAAAACTATAAAGCAAGCCCCACACAGAATGATCTTTGCTTGTGTAATTTTTAATCAATAAGACATTGATATAGGTTTAATGAAAATAGCTGCATCTTGAATTTAGTAAGATTACTATAACTTCTAATCCTATGGCTTTAGGCAGTCTGGTCCACAGAAAATAAGGAGGTTTATTTTGAGAAAAGACTGTTATCATCTTTGTTTCAAAGCAAAACTGCAAACTAAGTTTCTCCCAAAGTTAGTTTGGCCTGTGTCAAGGAATGAACAAGGACAGTTTGGAGGTTAAGAGCAAGATGGAGTCAGTTAGGTCAAATCTTTTTTCACTGTCTCAGTTATAATTTTGCAATGATGGTTTCATAACTACTATCACAGTTTTCATAAATAATCTAAGTAAACAATTAAAAGAAAATAATTAGGTAAATGTAATGGGATAAATACTTGTAGACTGGTCATAATTTAGAATATAAAGTTAAATTAAATAATAGATATTTCATTATTTGCGTATTTTCCAATAAATACATATTGTAGGTTTCACTGGCATCTGTGTGAAGAGACTACCAAACAGACTTTGTGTGAGCAACAGGGCTATTTATTTCACCTGGGTGCAGGCGGGCTGAGTCCGAAAAGAGTCAGTGAAGGGAAATAGGGGTGGGGCCATTTTACAGGATTTGGGTAGGTAGTAGAAAATTACAGTCAAAGGGGGTTGTTCTCTGGCGGGCAGGGGCGGGTGACACCAGGTGCTCAGTGGGGGAGCTTTTGAGCCAGGATGAGCCAGGAGAAGGAATTTCACAAGGTAATGTCATCAGTTAAGGCAGGAACAGGCCATTTTCACTTCTTTTGTGATTCTTCAGTTACTTCAGGCCATCTGGATGTATACCTGCAGGTCACAGGGCTTCTGATGGCTTAGCTTGGGCTCAGAGGTCTGACAGTAGGAAAATATTCTTGCCGAAGTGAAAAAAAAAACCATGTGTGTGTGTTTTTTTAAAGGTGAACAAGTTTTGTCTGATTCAAAGCTTATTTAAGCTTATATACAAAACAAGGTAAAAGGAACCAGAAATAAAAAAGATGTAAAGAAAGTCGTAAATATAAAGAAATGTTTTTGATGTAAAAAGGCTTAAAGAGAAATAATTTTATATAAGAAAGAATCTTGTATGGTAAATTTCATCCTAAAATAAAATAACTGGTTGTTTAAAAAGGAGGGATGTTCAGGACAAACCAGAAAGTCTGAGCATGTCATGAACAGTCAGTGTAAGACACAATAAGAGGATTTATATATATTTAAAAAAAAAACAAAAAAACAAAAAAACTATTATTTCGGGATCTGGCCAGCAGCCCGCAATGCAACAGGGTTCTCTCTTTGTTCCCAGGCGGATTGGCAGGTCGAGAAATAATAGACACAGACAAGATGGTGAAAGCTGGATCCAGGGGGTGGTCACAGGCTTCTCGTCCCATGGTGCCAACAATGTACTGGATATGCCAGCATTTATTATTAAGTTTAGTGACGGTGGGGTAGGTTAGTGAGGGATTTAGGGTCATTTGATTATGAGGTGAGATGGTCACATGGGGATGAAATAATTCTGTAACATAACATCTGTATGCAGAAGTACAGTACACTAGAGATAAGAATTTACAATATAGTGTGTGCATCAGGAATTTCTAACAGAGCCTTAAAACAGGAGCAGCAGTAACAGTTACACCAAAAGCTGGTTACAAACAATTCATAGAAATAGGACATGAAGTTTAATTTCTAACAGAGCCTTAAAACAGGAACACAGTCTTTTCATAACCTGTGATTAGCAAGATATTAATCAGCAGTAACAGTTGCAGCAAAAGCTGGTTACAAACAATTTTTCGAAACAGGACATGAAGTTAGACCACTGGTTAGACCAGAAATTCTCAGAAGGGAGTATGCCTTAACCCTAAAGAGGCCTAGAAGAGTCACAGCAAGATGAGTGCATTTATAGCCCTATCTTATCCATATGGACAGGCGCCCCCCATGCATCTGTTTAGAGGCTTTCCACGAGGGTCGCATTACATTCCCAGAGCTATGAACATCTGCTTTTCTGGGATAGGAATCTTGGTGATGTGAAACCTCCCTGACTGCACATCCATTCATAGGCTCTCTGCAGGGGGAAGCACATCACGTGCTGTTGGCTCATTCTGGCAGTCCAACCTGGCATTGTCTTTACACAATCGTGCATGCAATTTTGTATTTACAATAATCAGGAGCATTTCATCTTTTATTCCGTAGCAATATTTTCAGGGGGTCTCCCTAGAAACTATGATTGAACATACGCAAATCAATAAACATAATCCTTCACATAAACACAACCAAACACAAAAACCACATGATTGTGTCAATAGATGCAGAAAAGGCCTTTGCTAAAATTTAACATGCCTTCATGTTAAAAACTTTCAATAAACTTAGTATTGATGGAACATATCTCAAAATAGTAAGAGCTGTTTATGACAAGTCCACAGCCAATATCATAGTGAATGGGCAAGAGCTGGAAGCAACTGGTACAAGACAAGGATGCCCTCTCACCACTCCTATTCAACATAGTATTGGAAATTCTGTCCAGGGTAATCAGCCAAGAGAGAAAAAAGAAAGCATATTCAGATAGGAAGAGAGGAAGTCAAATTGTCTCTGTTTGGAGATGATATGATTCTATATTTAGAAAACCCCATATCTCAGCCCCCAAACTCCTTAAGCTGAAAGAAACTACAGCAAAGTCTCAGGATACAAAATCAATGTGCAAATATCACAGGCATTTCTTTACACCAACAACAGACAAGCAGAGAGCCAAATCATAAATGAACTCCCATTCACAATTCCTACAAAAAGAATAAAATACCTAAGAATATACCTAACAAGGGATGTGAAGGACCTCTTCAAGGAGAACTACCAACCACTGCTTGAGGAAATAAGAGAGGACACAAACAAATGGAAAAAAAATTCCATGTCCATGGATAGGAAGAATCAATATTGCGAAAATGGCCATACTGCCCAAGATAATTTATAGATTCAATGCTGTTCCCATCAGACTACCACTGACATTCTTCACAGAATTAGAAAAATATACTTTAAATTTCATATAGAATCAAAGAAGACCCTATATAGCCATGACAGTCCTAAGCAAAAAGAACAAAGCTGGAGGCATCATGCTACCTAATTTCAAATTATACTACAAGGCTACAGTAATCAAAACAACATGGTACTGCTACCAAAACAGAGACCAATGGAACAGAACAGAGACCTCAGAAATAACACCACAAATCTACAACCATCTGATCTCTGACAGACCTGACAAAAACAAACAATGGGGAAATGATCTCCTATTCGATAAATTGTGCTAGGAAAACTTGCTAGCCATATGCAGAAAACTGAAGCTGGACCCCTTCCTTATACCTTATACATAAATTAACTTTGGATGGATTAAATACTTGAATGTAAGTCCCAAAACCATAAAAACCCTAGAAGAAAATCTACACAATACCATTCAGCACACAGACATGGGTAAAGACTTCATGACAAAAAACTCCAAAAGCAATTCAACAAAAGACAAAATTGACAAATGTAATCTAATTAAAGAGCCTCTGCACAGCAAAAGAAACTAGTACCAGAGTGAACAGGCAACCTACAGAATGGAGAAAATATTTGCAGTCTACCCATCTGACAGAGGCCTAATATTTATCTAGAATTTACAAGGAGTTTAAACAAATTTATAAGAAAAACGCCATCAAAAAGTGAGCAAAGGATATGAACAGACACTTTTCAAAAGAAGACATTTACGTGGCCAACAAATATATTTCATAAAAAGCTCTACATCACCGATCATTAGAGAAATGCAAATCAGAACCACAATTAGATACTATCTCATGCCAGTCAGAATGGCAATTATTAAAATGTCAAGAAACAACAGATGATGGTGAGTCTGTGGAGAAACAGGAAAGCTTTTACACGTTGGTGGTAATATAAATTAGTTCAACCATTGTGGAAGATAGTATGATGATATCTCAAGGATCTACAACCAGAAATACTGTTTGACCCAGCAATCCCATTACTGGGTATATACCCAAGGGAATAGAAATCATTCTACTATAAAGACACATGCACATGTATGTTTATTGCAGCATTATTCACAATAGCAAAGTCATGGAACCAATCCAAATACTCATCAATGATAGACTGGATAAAGAAAATATGGTGCATATACACCATGTAATACTATGTATCTGTGAAAAGAAATGAGATCATATCCTTTGCAAGAACATGGATGAAGCTGGAAGCCATCATCTTCAGCAAACTAACACAGGAACAGAATAGCAAACACTGCATGTTCTCAATCATAAGTGAGAGTTGAACAATGAGAACACATGGACACAGGGAGGGGAACAACACATACCAGGGCTTGTTGGGGGGTGGGGGGCCAGGGGAGGGAACTTAGAGGACAAGTCAATAGGTACAGCAAACCACCATGGCACAAGTATACGTATGTAACAAACCTGCATGTTCTGCACATATATCCCAGAATTTAAAGTAAAATAAAAATAAAAAAAATAAAAGGGCTTGTTAAAGGGAGCTCATTTCTTTTCGCCCTTCTGTCTTCTGCCATGTGAGGACACAGTGTCCCCACTCTCCAGAGAATGCAGTGTTTAAAATGCCATCTTGGAAGCAGAGAGCTGCCCTCACCTGACACTGAACCTGCCAGCACCTTGATTTTGGACTTCCTAATCTCCAGGCCAGTAAGAAATAAATTTCTGTTCTTTAAAATTTACTTAGTCTCAAATACTGTGTTATATAGCAGTACAAAATAAGCTAAGACAATGGAAGTGATGCTTCTATAGTAAAGGAAAACAGAAAACTACAGCAAACCACCAAAAGCTGGGGGAAGGGAATGGAATAGGTTCTTCCTTACAGCCCTCAGAAGAAACCAATCTGCTGGTACCTTTATCTTGGACTTCTAGCATCCAGAACTAAAAGGCAATACATTTCTGCTATTTATGTCAGCCAGCTTGTGGTGCTTTGTTCTGAGAGCACTAATACAATTGGAGGAAAATGGACAATCAATAAATGGTGCTGAAATAAGTAGCTGATCATTTGGAGAAATTAATCAGGTATGTACCTCGAAGAAGAAAAAAAGAGGAAGAGGAGGAGGAGGAGGAGGAAGAGGAAGAGGAAGAGAAAACAACTATTAGGGTTATTGCAGGTAAAAACCATGAAAACAATAGTTTTCCTAGAAACATAGTAGTTTATTACTCTCAAGAGAGTCCACACTCAACCTCCAGAAATGCATCAAAATCACAGTTGAAGTGTTTCTAACAGTGTATCACTTCAGCAATTTCTGCTTCAGGTAGCCATATCTCAGTTGTTACTCTGGATTCACCTCTGTCTCCAAATATTGGGGTGGCACTTTGCCCCGCAACTTCAGTTTTGGATGGATCTGAGTAGTAATTGATTTTTAGTTTGTTCAGTTTTTTCTTCTACAGATGGTAGTAACAACTTCCAGTCTCTTCACATGTCAGAGATAAAACCAGAATATTAATATTTTATGTAGGTTTATGGTTTCCTATTATGTAAAAGATCATATCAAAACGGAGTGACATTTAAAAAAATGGTATTTGTTACAATTTTATGGGTTGTATACTCAGGAAGGAGAGAGCAAGATGGCTCATCTCTGCTCTACAATGACTGTGGTTTTCAACCATTGTTACCTCAATATTATTTTTCCCTTTTTCCCCTTTCTTCTCCTTCTAGTATTCTTATTATACATATGTCTGTGCACTTACTGGTACTTTACATTTCTCTGTTCATTATTCTTTGTTTTCTTTAGATTGCATATTTTGTATTGTACTGTTTTTTAAGTTCACTCATCCTCTTTTCTGTTAGCTCAAACACACTACTGAACTTTCCTAGTAAATTTTTTCTATTGGTTATTTTATTTCTCAATTCCAGAATTTCTATTTGGTCCTTATAATTTATATCTCATATTTGTCACCTTTTGTGTGATGAGACAACCATCATACCCTCTTTTGCTCTGGTTTGCTTTCCTTTAGTTCTGGGAGCATATTTATAGTAGCTGCCATGAAATCTATTTTCTAAAGCAAACATTTATACCCCTCTAAAGCAGTTTCTATTGTCTGCTTTTTTGTGTGCATAGATCGCATTCTCCTCTTTCCTTTAATCTCTCATACCTGTTTATTTAAAACAGGACCTCTTAAGTAATATATTGTAGAAACTCTGGATAGTTAACTCTTTCCAACTGGGAAGATAATATTGTTGTTTTTTGTGCTTGGTGATTTATTTATTTATTTAGTGATGGCTGAGTTAATTCTGTGAAGCCTATTTACTTTACAGTGTGCAATCCGCTGTCTGTGCTCACATTTGCCTCACTTATTTTTGTATTTTAGCCTAGTTTCCTAGGGGTTGTCCCTGGGCTGCCATAAGTCACTTAAAGTCAAAGTTTGCATTAAGCACCCTTGGCAGTTAGATTTTGTTTTGTTTTGTTTTCTACCATCACATGTATATTTGTTTTTGTTGCTACTGTCACTGTCAGGGAGTTTATGTTATTACCTCCTGTTAAACCAGGAAAAAGTATCTTGTACTTTCTCTCATCACTCTTAAGAGAGCATAGCTTTGGTCTTGGACACAGTCTTCCACACTGCCAGAAATGTATGTGACTTTAATTTTAAGCCTGGCTTCCTAGGAGCTGCCTTGAGTCAGTGTAGGTTTTATTCTATAAAATGGCACCCAGTGTTGTAAAACTTAATGGCAAGCTATTGATGCTTAGATTAAATTACTATGATGTTAGCTTGTGTTTATACACTATTTTTTTTCTATAGCATGGAAAAAGAGAGAGAGATTGATTATTAAACTAAATTACTTAAAAGGTTCCGGCGTTGTTAGAATATAAACAAAAGATTTATGTTATAAAAAGTTCGTTTAAACATTTTACTCCCCACAAATACCCATATAAACGTTTTGTATAATGTTAAGGAAAAAAGAGGAAAATCCTTTAGGGAATGAAAACAAATGCCCTTTATTTCCCAACAGTAATTCAGGGCCTTGTTTCCTAACTTTTTTAGAAGAATGCATTTGACCATACTTCACTTATATTTTATTATCGAATCAAACAGTCATAGTAAGAATTTCTGTAAAAGCTTAGAAATATTTATGCATAAAACCTAGGTACAATACATTTGCGAGTATATGAGAACAACTTTTAAATATTTTACTTTAGGTAAAACAGCTTGTTTCTTTCATGGATTAAAAACACAACAAATGTAATTTTAACTTCTACATTTATATGCTGAAAAGCAAAGAATGATAAGATATTAAGTAGAAGAGATTTTTATGAGTAAGAAAGTTAGCCTTCAGTACCAGTTAGGAAAATAACAAACAATTTCTTCTTGAAGAACTTGCAAACACTGCTTTAGATTTTCTCAACTGTTAACACCGCAAAAATGTAACAATTAACATTTATGAAGTACTTACTATGTACCTAGGACTAAGGTAGACAAGCAATATACATATGCTTTGCTCTCACGTTGTTAATAGAGAAGGAGAAACTAACTTGTTCTAGGAATATTAGGAAATAATTTATTGAGAAAATAGTGCTTAAGCAGGAGTTTTGTAAATAGTTCAATTGTATGCATATCTTATTTTTTTATGCATTCATCAGTTGTTGGACATTTGGGTTATTTCCACTTTTTAGCTCTTATAAATTTGCAGATTCTATAAACATTTGTACACACATTTTTGTATGGTTATGTGTTTTCAATTGTTTTCAGTAGATACCTAGGAGTGGAATTGCTGTGCCATATGGTAACTTTATTTTGAATCTTTTGAGTAATTGCCAGATTATTTCCAAAGTGGCTACAGTATATGACATTCCCACCAGTAATGTGTAAGGGTTTAAATTTCTACATATTTTTTGCCACTTTTTTTTTTTACAATATTTTTTGCCAATATTTTCGCCAATACAGTATTTTCTGTCTTTTTGTCATAGCACTTTAGTGTCTCTGAAATGACGTCTCATTCTTAGGGTAGTTCTCTCCCAGCCTTCATTAAAACAAAAGTCATCGGAAAAAGCTATGAATATGCCAACTGTCTAAGACAGTTTGGATTGATATAGCAAAATGTCATAAATGGAGTGGGTTATAAATAACAGGGATTTGTTTTTAACAGTTCTGGATGTTGGTTGTTCGAGATCAGGGGGCCAGCATGGTCATGTTTTGGTGGGGATGCTCTTTCAGGCTGCAGGCAAGTGACTTTTTATTGTATCTTCACATGGTGGGGAAAAAGCGAGCTATCTCTCATTCCTTTTTATATAAGGGCACATACCACTGATGACGGCTGCACCCTTATGACCTAATTGTCTCCTAAGGAACCCACCTCCAAATACCATTACACTGGGATTAGGGTTTTAACATATGAATTTTGGGGGAACACAAACATTTAGTACATGGCACTAGCCAATTAAATAACTGAGATTAAATTGACACATTTATAGAAATACACACGTAGATAAAGTTAACTTCATGAAATTAAAAATTGTGTGCTAGAAATTATATCCTTAAGAAAATACAAAGATTACCCACAAAATGGAAGAAATGTTCATCAGTGATATATTTGTAAGGGACTCTTTTTTTTTTTCTTTTTGAGATGGAGTTTCGCTCGTGTCGCTCAGGCTAGAGTGCAATAACGCAATCTCAGCTCACTGAAACCTCTGCTTTATGGGTTCAAGTGATTCTCCTGCCTTAGCCTCCCAAGTAGCTGGGATTACAAGCATGTGCCACCATGCCCAGCTAATTTTTTTTGTATTTTTAGTAGACACAGGGTTTCACCTTGTTGGCCAGGCTGGTCTCGAACTCCTGACCTCAAGTGATCCACCCTCCTTGGCCTCCCAAAGTTTTGGGATTACAGGCGCAAGCCCTCACGCCCAGCCTGTAAGGGATTCTTATACAGAATACACGAAGGACCTTATAACTCAATAATAAAAAGATAAACACCCCAATTGAAAATTAGCAGAGGATCTGAATAGGCATTTCTACAAAGAAGGAAAGAAAAGCCAGTAAGCACATAAAGAGATGCTCAACATCATTAATCATAGGGAAATAAAATTCAAATCCAAATGAGATAACACTTTACTCTTACTAAGATGGATGTATTTTTAAAACAAAAATTACAAATGTTGGTGATAATGTGGAGAAATTATACCCTCAGACATTGCTGGTGAGAATTTAAAATCATGCAAACCAAGAAATGCACGTAAACGTCAGGATTCCTTGCATACATCAGGGATGTTAAAAGGCTCTCTAGATCTCTCCTTTTTAAGATTTTGGCCTGGCTCTTGATTACCCTAATTATTATTTCAGGTTCAGGCAGCTGTGATGTTTACCTGAGTCCATTTAAAAAAAAAAAAAAAAAAAAAAAAAAAAAACCCTGCTAATAGAGTTTTTCTAGGGAGCTGCAAAATAGGTCAAATCGGAACAATGATCTGTAGAAAGAACATTCTGTGCAGTTCCAAACTTGGTCCTTCTCCTCTGGTAGTTGTTATACTGCTGATTTTCTAAGCTACTACAGAGCTTAGAAAGAAGAATGTGAGTGTGTCAAGTTTAATTTTACCAAGGCACAGCAGAATTTCTTTGGTTTTCTTTAATACTTGGATAAGTATTTATCACTTTGTTATAAGTCTTTGGTTAATTTTCAAAACTATAAAAAAGTTGATCTTGTCCATTTGTTCAGTGTTACTATTATCAATAGTTCTCTTATTTTTAATAGTTCTATTTTAAAGAATTACTTTAAAGAGGCATAGAAAGCCTAATGATGAAAAGTTGGCTTTATTTTTAGGACTTCCAATGGGCATCAGCAAGTGTTTCTAAAATTTCTCAATAAAAATGTTCTTACTATATTAATATATTTGAAATATATAATAGTATTATGATATAAGAATATCTAAATATAAAAACATACATATATGAATTTTATATATATATATGCATATAACCATATAGAGACATTGAGTTGTTCCACAAAAATGCAGAATCCAGAGAAAACAAGAATGATTTCTGAAAGTTAACCCACCAAAATCCACTTACTATAGACTTTGGGAGAATCAACAAGATGTGTCTAAAATATACGAAACAGGACTGTGGCAGTACCCCTGTAACTCTTTTCTGCTGTTATTGGTGTAATCTCACTGAGAACTAATTATTTTTTATTTTAGTTAGAAGAAACCTAATTAAGAGGCACTGTAAAACTTTGGATGATGATGATGATGATGATGATGATAAAAACAATAATGAATTTTAGAGTGCTATGTGCTAGGCACTGAATTCATAGTTTAATTCTAGAATAATAGCTCTCCTTATACAACTGTGTCTTTCTTTTTTTTTTTTTTTTTTTTTTTTTTTGAGACGGAGTCTCGCTCTGTCTCCCAGGCTGGAGTGCAGTGGCTGGATCTCAGCTCACTGCAAGCTCCGCCTCCTGGGTTTACACCGTTCTCCTGCCTCAGACTCCCGAGTAGCTGGGACTACAGGTGCCTGCCACCTCGCCCGGCTAGTTTTTTGTATTTTTTAGTAGAGGCGGGGTTTCACTGTGTTAGCCAGGATGGTCTCGATCTCCTGACCTTGTGATCCGCCCGTCTCAGCCTCCCAAAGTACAACTGTGTCTTTCTATGTAAAAAATGTATTTCTATTATTCACCATTTAGTTTTTGTTTCTTAGTAGATACTAAAAATTAACTTTATATACATTAGACACATCATACATCCATAGGTGCATTCTTCATGAGGTTTTGCCATTAATCTTAGTAGATGAATACTACATGATTAGTTATGGAGCATGTTCATAAATATATGAGACACATCTTCTATAGACTTTTGAAATACATGGAGATAATTTTGGAGGGATGTTGCTTGGCCTTTAGCACTACCATGAAAATGATAAGCCAGCTAATATGGGTCACAAGCAAGTACTCAAAGTCATTTAGTCATAAATGACTACTTCTCATATGAACCCAGTTTAACATGATCATCTACAAATGCTAAAGGCTGTAGTTATCTAATTCATTTTTTGGTCAGATCAATTTGTGACTAGTACTTCACAAAATAAATGGAATGAAAATATCTAATGACCGTTACAGTTTGTCAACTGTGATAATTCCAGGGAAATTCATTTCTTTTCTACACATTGTAGAATCAGAACAAATGATAGTGGAAATGACCACTTCAAAGGAAGCAGTCACATTTTACGTAATTTAAACTATATACACAAAAAACATTTTTTGAGAAATCTTTCTTTTTTAGTTATTCTGTTGATTTCACTTTTCATGTAGAAAGTAGTAGAGGCTTGACATAAAAATTTCCAGAATGCAACTGTGCTAGCTGAAAAGAAAAATTACATAAGAAAAAAGAAGTAAATGATAAAAACATATTTAGTTGTTGAAAGGTAAGCTAAATAATAGTATTTAAAAGCATAGTTTTTTTAAAAAATGAGTCTTAAGACTTCTGTCTCCCAAAATTAGCTTTGTGACTTTGAAAAATTTACCTCTATAATTTCATTTCTCCATGCTGATCTTTAAAATGTGTAATAGTACCAAACTTATAGAGTGGTTATGGTGATAGATGATACAATGCATGAGAAGCATAATGATAAGCACATAGTGAGTATTCAATAACTCCTATTGTTATTGTTATAGTATTATACACAAATAATATAGTAGTATACACAATATACTATTGGGATCTATTCATTTTAATAACACCAAAGTGTGTCAGAATTGAGAGGTTAGAAATTGTAGGTGAGTTATTTGGGAATGTTTTCTCAATATACAAGCAAAGCCTTCTGCATAGGTTGAATTTCATAAAGGGCATGAGATATTTGAATATGTTATAGAAATTCTATGGGAATATTTGTGTTTTAATAGCTAATTTTAAAATTGTTGGTGATGCCAGCAAGATGGTAGAGTACAAGGCCTTGGATTCTTATTTATTTCACATACACATCAATTCAGCAACAATTCAGAGACAAATTCCCTTGTGAGAAATCAGAAACCAGTAGAAAATCTCCTGCACTCTGGGAGAATGTGAAGTCAGACTCCCTGTATTAAGTCAGGGTTCTCTAGAGGAACAGAACTAATAGGATATATGTATATGAAAGGGAGTTTATTAAGGAGAATTGACTCACACAATCACAAGGTGAAGTCACACGATAGGCCATCTGCAAGTTGGGAGCAAGAAAACCAGTAATGGCTCAGTCTGAGTCCAAAAACCTCAAAAGTAGGGAAGCCAACAGTGCAGCCTTCAGTCTGTGGCCAAAGGCCCAAGAGCCCCTGGCAAACCACTGGTGTAAGTTCAAAAGTCCAAAAGCTGAAGAACTTGGAGTCTGATGTTCTACGGCAGGAAGCATCTAGAACAGGAGAAAGATGAAGGCTAGAAGACTCAGAAGTCTGGCTGCTTTTTCTAGTCATGCTGGCAGCCAATTTCATGGTGCCCACCCAGATCCAGGGTGGGCCAGCCTTTCCCTGTCCACTGAGTCAAATGTAAATCTCCTCTGGTAGCACCCTCAAAGACACACCCAAGACTCCACAAAGCTCTGTCTGTCAGACTGAAGGCCTTGGTGGAGCAGGTTTATGAGGAGATCTTCTGACCTGAGGATTGCAAAGATCCATGGGAGAAGTATGGGTTTCTGGGGTCACACATTCAATCCAGCCTCCCTGAGTGGGGAAGGTTCAGAGTGACAAACTGGATTAAAAAAAAGCAAGATCCAATGGTATGCTGTCTTTCAGGGACCTATCTCACATGTAATGACACTTAATGACTCAAAATACAGGGATGGAGGAAAATCTACCAAGCAAATCGAAAACATAAAAAAGCAGCAGTTGCAATCCCAGTTTCAGACAAAACATATTTCAAACCAACAATGGTCAAAAAAGACAAGGTCATTACATAATGTTAAAGGGTTCAAGTCAACAAGAAGACTTAACTATTCTTAATATTTCTGTACCCAGCACAGGAGTACCCAGATTCACAAAGCAGGTTCTTAAAGACCTACAAAGACACATAGACTCCCACACAATAATAGTGGCAGTGAGAGTATTAGACAGATTATTGAGGCAGAATATTCACAAAGATATTCAGGACCTGAACTCAATATTTGACCAAATGAATTGGATAGACCTCTACAGTATCCCTCATCCAAAGGCAAGATAATATGTGGTTGTCTCATCATCACACGGCACATAATCTAAAATCAACCACATAATTGAACATAAAACAATCCTCTACAAATTCAAAAGAAACAAAATCACATCACATATACTCTCAGACAACAGCACAATAAAAATAACAGTCAAGAATAAGAAAATTGCTCAAAACCATGCAATTAGATGAAAATTAAACAACATGCTCCTGAAAGACTTTTCATTAATAATGAAATTAAGGCAGAAATCAAGAAGTTATTTCAAACTAATGAGAACAAAGATACAACATACAAGAATCTCTGAGACACAGCAAGGCATTGTTAATATAAAAAACAAAACCATAAAAACCCTAGAAGACAACCTAGGCAATACCATTCAGGACATAGGCATGGGCAAGGACTTCATGTCTAAAACACCAAAAGCAATGGCAACAAAAGCCAAAATTGACAAATGGGATCTCATTAAACTAAAGAGCTTCTGCACAGCAAAAGAAACTACCATCAGAGTGAACAGGCAACCTACAGAATGGGAGAACATTTTTGCAATCTACTCATCTGACAAAGGGCTAATATCCAGAACCTACAAAGAACTCAAACAAATTTACAAGAAAAAAAACCCCATCAAAAAGTGGGCAAAGTATATAAACAGACACTTCTCAAAAGACGACATTTATGCAGCCAACAGACACATGAAAAAATGCTCATCATCACTGGCCATCAGAGAAATGCAAATCGAAACCACAATGAGATACCAGTTAGAATGGCGATCATTAAAAAGTCAGGAAACAGCAGGTGCTGGAGAGGATGTGGAGAAATAGGAGTGCTTTTACACTGTTGGTGGGACTGTAAACTATTTCAACCATTGTGGAAGACAGCGTGGCAATTCCTCCAGGATCTAGAGTTAGAAATACCATTTGACCCAGCCATCCCATTACTGGGTATATACCCAAAAGATTATAAATCATGCTGCTATAAAGACACATGCACACGTATGTTTATTGTGGCACTATTCACAATAGCAAAGACATGGATCCAACCCAAATGTCCATCAATGACAGACTGGATTAAGAAAATGTGGCAAATATACGCCATGGAATACTATGCAGCCATAAAAAAGGATGAGTTTGAGTCCTTTGTAGGGACAGGGATGCAGCTGGAAACCATCATTCTCAGCAAACTATCACAAGAACAGAAAACCAAACACCGCATGTTCTCACTCATAGGTGGAAATTGAAAAATGAGAACACTTGAACACAGAAAGGGGAACATCACACACCAGGGCCTGTCATGGAGTGGGGGGAGAGGGAAGGGATAGCATTAGGAAATATACCTAATGTAAATGACGAGTTAATGGGTGCAGCACACCAACATGGCACATGTATACATATGTAACAAACCTGCACATTGTGCACATGCACCCTAGAACTTAAAGTATAATAAAAAAATAAATTTGTTTTAAAAAGAAAAATTCATAGCACTAAATGCCCACATCAAAAAGTTAGAAAAATCTAAAATTAACAACCTAATATTACAAGTAAAAAATTGGAGGAGCAAGAACAAATCAACCCCAAAGCTACTAGAAGACAAGAAATAACCAAAATCAGAGCTGAACTGAAGGAAATCAAGATATGAAAAACTATTGGAAAGATCAACAAATCCAGGAGATTTTTTTTTTTTTTTTGAAAAAAAAAATTAGATAGACCTCTGGCTAGACTAATAAAGAAGAAAAGAGAGAATATCCAACTAAACACTATTAGAAATGATCCAGGAAATGTTACCACTGACCCCACAGAAATAAAAACAAACACCAGAAACTACTACTAACACCTCTGTGCACACAAACTAGAAAACCTAGAAGAGATGAATAAATTTATGGACACATATACCCTCCCAAGACTGAGCCAGGAAGAAATTGATTCCCTGAACAGACTAATAACAAACTGTGAAATTAAATCAGTCATAAATAACCTAACAACAACAACAAAAAAAAACTTAGAACCTCAAGGTTTCACAGCTGAATTCTAAAACATATAAAAAGAAGAGCTGGTAACATCCCTACAGAAACTATTCCAAACTATTGAGGAGGAGGGACTCCTTGGCAGCTCATTTTATAAGGCCATTATCACCTTGATATTGAAACCCAACAGAAACATGACACAAAAGAAAACTTCAAGCTAATATCCTTGATGAACACTGATGCAAAAATTCTGAGCAAAATACTTGCAAACTGAATTCAGCAGCACATCAAAAAGCTAATTAACCATGATCAAGCTGGCTTCATCCCCAGAATGCAAGGTTGGTTCAACATACACAAATCAATAAATGTGATTCACCACATAAACAGAACTAAAGGCAAAAACCACGTGATTATCTCAATAAATAAATAAAAGGCTTTCAGTAAAATTCAACAATGCTTCATGTTAAAAACCCCAAATAAACTACGTATTGATGGAAAATACCTCACCCACAGCCAGTATTATACTGAATGGGCAAAAGCTGAAAGCATTACCCATAAAAACTGGCACAAGACAAGGTTGCCCACTTTCACCACTTCTATTCAACATAGAAGTGAAAGTCCTAGCCAGAGCAATCAGGCAAGACAAAGAAATAAAGGCATTCAGATAGGAAGAGAGGAAGTCAAACTATTTCCATTTGCAGATGATATAATTCTGTGTCTGGAAAACCCCATACTTTTGGCCCAAAAGCTCCTTCCACTAATAAAAAACAATTCATCAGTTTAAGGATCCAAAATCAATTTACAAAGATCACTAGCATTCCTGTACACCAACAACGGCCAATCTGAGTGCCAAATCAAAAAGGTAATCCCATTCATAATTGCCACAAAAGAATAAAATAGCTGGGAATACAGCTTACTGAGGAGGTGAATGATATCTACAATGAGAATTACAAAACACTGCTCAAAAAAAATCATAGAAGACACACAAAAAAATGGAATAACATCCAATGCTCATGGATAGAAAGAATGAACATCATTAAATGGCTATATTGCCCAAAGCAGTTTATAGATTCAATGTTATTCCACATTCTCCACAGAAGTAGAAAAAGCTATTTTAAAATTCATACGGAAACAAGATCCTGAATAGCCAAAGCAATTCTATGCATAAATAACAAAGCTGGCGGCATCATGTTACCAAACTTCAAACTACCATACAGGCCTACAGTAACCAAAACAGCATGGTACTGGTACAAAAACAGGCACATAGACCAATGGAACAGAATCAAGAGCCCATAAATAACACTGTGCACCTATGATCACCTCATCTTCAACAATAACAAGAGGAAATTTATGTGGCCAACAAACATACGAAGAAAAGCTCATCATCACTGGTCATTAGAGAAATGCAAATCAAAACTGTAATTATATACCATCTCATGTCAGTTAGAATGTCAATCATTAAAATGTCTGGAAACAACAGATGCTGGTGAGGATGTGGAGAAATAGGAATACTTTTACGCTGTTGATGGGAGTGTAAATTAGTTCAACCATTGTGGAAGACAGTGTGGTGATTCCTCAAGGATCTAGAACCAGAAATACCATTTGACACAAAGAATTATAAACCATTCTACTATAAAGACATATGCTCATATGTGTTTATTGCAGCACTATTTACAATAGCAAAGACTTGGAACCAACCCAAATGTCCATCAATGATATACTGGATAAAGAAAACGTGGCACAAATACACCATGGAATACTATGCAGTCATAAAAGAGGATGACTTAATGTCCTTTGCAGGGACACAAATGAAGATGGAAATTATAATCCTCAGCAAACTAACACAGGAACAGAAAACCAAACACCACATGTTCTCACTCATAAGTGGGAATTGAACAACGAGAACACATGCACATAGAGAGGGGAACATCACCATCACACACTGGACACACACTGCAACAACTTAGATAATACTACATATGTCAACCTATTTACATTTAATTTTATTCTAAGGAAGGCAAATATTTAAATAGTTTCAAAGTTTATAAAACATGTTATATTCAGCAAAATCTAACTTCTATCAATGCTCTCTTCTCCTTTTTTCTCTCTCCTTCTACAGATAATACTTTTCTTAAGTTTATGTTTTATTCTTACATTTTGAGGATTTTTTTATGGATATAACTGTACATGTATATGGGGTACATGTGATATTTTGATACATGTATATGATATGTAATAATCAAATCAGTGTAATTGGGACATTTCTCACCTCAAATATTTATCTTTTCTTTGTGTTGGGAAAATTACAATTCTTCTCTTCTAGCTTTTTTGAATACATAATGAATTATTGCTAACTATATTTTCCCTAATGTACTATTGAGTACTAAAACTTGTTCCTTCTATGTAACTGTATTTCTTCACCCATTAACCAACTTCTCTGTATTCTTTCTTTCTGCTTCCATTTCCAGTCTCTGATAACCACCATTCTACTCTCTACCTCCATGAGAACCACTATTTTAGATCTCACATATGAGTGAGAACATGTAATATCTGTCTTTCTGTGCCTAGCTTACTTCACTTTACATAATGACCTCTAGTTCTATTTATTTGGATGGAAATGGACAATTTTTTTTTTTTACAGCTGAATAATATTCCATTACGTATATATACCATACTTTCTTTATACATTCATCTGTTGATGGATGCTTAGGTTGCTTCCATGTTTGGCTATGGTTAATGGTGCTGCAATAAACATGGGAGTGCAGGTATGCCTTCAAAATGCTAATCTCCTTTCTTTTGGCTATATGCCCAACAGTGGAATTGTTGAATTATATGGTAATTGTATTTGTAGTTTCTTTCGAGAAATCACCATACTGTTTTCCTTAATGGTTGTATTGTTTTACATTTCAACCAACGAAGTACAAATGTTCCTTTTTCTTTGCATACTCTCCAGCATCTATTAGTTTTGTCTTTTTGATAATAGCCATTCTATCTGGGTAAGATAATATCTCATTGTGGTTTTAATTTGCAATTCCCTAATGATTAGTAATATTGAGCATTTGTTCATATACTTGTTGTCTATTCATATGTCTTCATTTGATAAATGTCTATTCAGGTCTTTTGCCCATTTTCTTATCAAATTATTTGGGGTTTTTTGCTACTGAGTTGTTTGACATCCTCAAATATTACAGTTACTAATTTCCTGTCAGGTGGATAGTCTGAAAATAATTTTCCCATTCTGTGGGTTGTCTCTTCACTTTGTTAATTGTTTTCTTTGCTGTGCAAAAGCTTTTTAGCTTGATATAATCCCCTTTGTCTAATTTTGCTTTTGTTGCCTGGGCTTTTGAGGTCTTTGTCATAAAATGTTTGCACTGACCAATGTCCTGGAGCATTTTTCCAGTGTTTTCTTTTAATCATGTAATAGTTTTAGGATCTTACATGTAAGTGCTTAATTCATTTTGAGTTTAATTTTTTATGGTGAAAGATGAAGATCTAGTTTTATTCTTCTGTACATGGATTTCTAGTTTTATTTTTGTTTTTGTTTTTTTTTTCTGTATCACTTCCTAAGGGGACTTTATTTTCCAATATATGTTCTTGGTGCCTGTGTTGAAAACGAATTGGCTGTATGTGTGTGGATTTATTTTTGGGTTCTCTGTTCTGTTCCATTGGTCTATAAGTCTGTTTTAATGCCAGTGCCATCCTGTTTTGGTTACTATAGCTTCATAGTACAATTTAAATCCAGTTAGTGTGATGTCTCCAGATTTATTCTTTTTAATAAGGTTTGCTTTAGCTATTAAGGGTCTTTTTTGGTTCCATATGAATTTTAGGATTTTAATTTTTCTTTTTTGAAGAATGTCACTGGTATTTTAATAGAGATTGAATTAAATCTGTACATCAGTTTGTGCAGTATAAATATTTTAACAATATTAATTCTTGCAGTCCATGAGTGTGGGATATTTTTTCATTTTTTTTTTTGTGTCTTCTTCAATTTCTTTCTTTAGGGTTTTACCATTTTCCCTGTAAGGATCTCTCATTTCTTTGGTTAAATATATACTTGGGTATTTCATTTTTTATAGCTATAGTAAATGGAATTGCTTTTTTGATTCCTTTTTTGGATTGATTGCTGTAAATATGTAGAAACACTACTAATTTTTGTATGTTTCTTTTATATCCTGCAACTTTAGTGAATTCATTTATGAGTTTAAAGAGATTTTTGGTGGAGACTGGGGTTTTCTAAATAAAATATTATATCATCTGAAAACCAGGATAATTTGAATTCCTTCCTTCTAATTTGGTCTTTTTTTTTTTTTTTTTTTTCCTCTTGACTAATTGCTCTGGCTACAACTTCCAGTACTGTGTCAAATAAAAGTAGTACAAGTGAGCATTCTTATCTTGCTCAAGATCTTAGTGGTAAGACTTCAGTTTTTTTTTTTTTTTTTTTATTCACTATGATGTTAGCTGTGGACTTGTCATATATAGCCTTTATTATTTTGAGTAAAGTTTCTTCTATTTCTAGTTTGTTGAGACTTTTCTCATGAAGAGGTGTTAAATTTTATTAAATGCATTTTCAGCATCTATTGATATAATCATACAATTTTGTTCTTGCTTCTGTTGGTGTGATGTATCACATTTAGTAATCTATATAAGTTGAACCATCCTGGTATCTCTGCTAAGCATCCCAATTGATCATGGTGAATAATATTCTTAATGTGTTGCTGGATTTGGCTTCCTAGTATGTTGTTGAGGATTTTTATATTCATATTTATCAGAGTTATTGGTCTGTAGTTTTCTTTTTTTGTGCTATTTTTGTCTGGTGTTTGTATCAGGGTAATGCTGGTCTCATAGAATCAGTTAGAAAATGTTTTCTTCTCTTCAGTTTTTTTGAAATAGAGTGGAATTAGTGTTAGATCTTCTTTTAATACTTGGTAGAATTCAGCAGTTAATCCATTAGGCCTTTACTTTTCTTTAATGGGATATTTTAAAATTACTGCTTTCTTCCTATTGCTCATTACTAGCCTGTTTAGGTTTTTCTATTTCTTCATGTTTCAATCTTAGTTGGTTCATATGTCCAGGAATTTATGAATTTCTTCTAGATTTTCAATTTTTTGGGCTTACAGTCTTTTACATTATTCCCTAATGATTTTTCTTTTTTTTTTTGCATTACTGTGGTATCAATTGTAATGTTTCATTTTTTAATTTTGTTTTGGTCTTCCATTTTGCTTATTTGGGTCCTCTCTTTTTTCCTAGTGTGGCTAAAGTTTTGTAATTTTGTTTATATTTTTAAAAAACCAAATTCCTATTTTGCTGATTTATTAAGTATCATTTCATTTATTTCTTTTCCAATATTATGTATTTTATTCTATTAATTTTAGAATTGATTTGTTCTTGCTTTTATTGTTACTTGAGTTGCATCAGACTGTTTATTTGGAGTCTATTTTTTTATGTAGGTATTTATTGATATATAAACTTTCATCTTAGTACAGCTTTTGCAGTTTCCCATGGGTTCTGATAGGTTATGTTCCCATTTATATTGGTTTTAAGAAATTTTTGAAATTCCTCTATAACTTCTTTATTGATTGGTCATTTAGGAGCAAGTTTAATTTTGATGTGCACAGATTTCAAAACTCCTCTTATTATTGATTTTGTATTTTATTTTACTGTGGTCGGAAAATATTCTTGATATAACTTCAACATTTTTGGCTTTGTTGAGACTTGTTTTTAGGCCTAACATATGGGTCTATCCTGGAGAATGTTCTTTGTGCTGATGAGAAAGAATTGCATATTCTTTAGAAGTTGGATGAAATCTTTATTTCAATGTCTGTTAGGCCCATTTGTTCAAGTGTATAGCTTAACTTTGATGTTTCCTTGTTGATATTCTGCCTGGATGATATTTCCATTGTTGAAAGTGGTGTTTTGAGGTCTCTTTCTATTATTATGTTGCAGTCTATCTCTCTTTTTAGATATATTAATATTTGCTTTATATATTTGAGTGCTTTGCCATTGGGTGCATATATATATCTATGTATCTAGATAGATATAGATAGATAGATTGATTGATTGATTTATAATCCTTTTACCTACTTGCTAAATTGACCACTTCATCATTATATAATAATCTTTTTTGTCTCTTTTTACAGTTTTGACTTAAGGTCTATTTTTATCTGATGTAAGTATAGCTACTTCTGCTCTTTTTTGGTTTTCATTTGCATGGAATCACTTTTTCCATCTGTTCATTTTCAATCTATGTGTGTCCTTATAGTGGAAGTTTCTTATAGGTAGCATATAGTTCGGTCTTGTTTTTTAATCCATTCCTCTCTATGATTTTTAATTGGAAAATTTTGTCCATTTACAGTGTTATTATTAGTAACTAAGGACTTACTCGTGTTATTGTTCTACTTATTTTCTAGTTGCTTAAGTTGTTTTATTACTTTTCTCTTCCTTTTGAACTGTCTTCTTTTATGGTTATGTAATTTTCTAGAAGTATGTTTAATACACTGCGTTTTATTTTGGGTATATGTATTATGTAGGTTTTGTTTCGTGGTTACCATGAGACTTAAACAAAAAATCCTATAATTATAGGATATTTTTTAAACTGATGAAAATTTACTCTGATTACCAATAAAGAAAATAAACCAAAAAATACTTTACACATTAATTTCTTTCTCCCCTGAAATTCTGAATTTTTATTGTAAGAATTTACATCTCAACAAATTATTGTAGTTATTAATATATTCATAGTTTTATTTTTTAGTCTTCTTACTAAAGATATATGTGGATTAAACATCATGGTTACAGTATAAGTAAACAATCACATTAGCATCTTTTTGCAGTTTAAATCATTCCCTTTATCATTTCTTGTAGGACAGGTCTTACAGTCATCAATTCCTTCAGCATCTGTTTGTCTGGGAGTCTTTTTATCTCCTTTATTTCTGTAGGACAACTGTGCTGGGTACAGTATTCTTGTTTGTCAATTTTTTTAATATATATATTTTGTTCCACCTCTTCCTGGTATGTAGGATTTCTGCTGAGAAGCCTGCTGCCAGTCATATTGGATCTCCCTTGTATGTCATTTTCTTATTTTCTCTCTCTGCTCTCAGCATACTTTATCTTTGACTTTTGAAAGTTTGATTATGATATGTTTCATACTATTTTTATGTGGGTTGAAAATATTTGGTGACATTTGACCTTTCTATACCTGGATATGTACATCTTCCTCCAGATTTTGACAGTTTTATGTTATTATTTATTTTGAAAGGCTTTTTACCTCTTTGTTTTTCTCACTTTCCTCCTTTACTTAACAACTCAACTATTTGCTCTTTTTATGTCATCCCATAGATCCTGTAAACTTTGTTCATTCCTTTTCATTGTTTTTTGTCTCCTCTGATTTTTATTGTCTAAGATTGTCTTCAGGCTCACTGATTTTTTATTCTGTTTGATCAGTTCTGATGTTCATGTTTTCTATTGCATGTTTTATTTCATTCATTATATTTTTCACCTTCAAAATTTCTGTTTGATTTTTTAAATTATTTTATTCTTTGTGTTAATTTTTTCATGTACATTTCTGAATTAATTATCTGTGTTTTCTTGAAGTATGTTGAGCGTCCTTGTAATAGCTACTTTGAATTCTTTGTCTAAAATATCACACATCTCTACCACTTTATCATAAGACCTTATTGTATCCCTTTGATGAGGTCACATTTCTTTCAATATTGATGCTATGCAAGTTTGATAATGTGTACTTATTGAGGAATTCAATTTTCTTTTCAGTCTGGCTTTGTTTGTGCCTGTCCTTCTTCAGAGGACCTTCCAGGGACTCTAAGCCAACTGGCTTTTTGTGTCCTGAGTCTGTGACTACCTTGGCCATATCAGAACTAGAGGAGGCTTTAAGCTCAGACTTGCCATGAATCTTGTTAGGGCTCCAAGTTTATGTGACTTCCCAGTACTGATGGATGTGGGGAAGATCCAATGAGGATCTTGGGGTTGTATGGAAATGCTGGCCAGGGGCTTGAGTCCAGAAGACTGTCCCAGTGACCCAGATGAGTATACATCTTAGAAGGTCTCTGCACAGGTGTGATTGGTCCATGATTGCAAGGAGAGGAGCTGGAATTGAGACTGGGCCCCTTCAGCATCTGCTGTGGGAGGGGGCTGATGGGCCTGCGTCATTAGTTGGATTGGCATGTGTCACACAACAGGTTCCTATAAAAGTGTGGTAGTTCTTTGACTAAAACAGGAGGGGCCAGAGCTGAGACTGGGCCTTCTTAGGATATGATTTATGATGGAGGCTGGTGTGCCTGTCATATTAGCCCAGATAGATGCACATTTCCCAGTTGTTCTTCACATAGATAGGATAGTTTCCAGCTGCAGCAGGAAAGGCTGGAGTTTAGACTTGAATCCCAAGATCTGCTCTGACCTGGGATCTAAGCTGAGGAAAGTTGGAGCAGTGCCTCACAGCAACTTTCAGGTTCTCTGCTGGATTATTGTCAGCAGGCAGGTGAACATTTCTGCCAAGGCACTACTATGTGCAATTCCTTCTGGACTCCTTGGCAGATAGTTTTGTTTGTAGGCTCAAGGCCCAACTGGGCTGTGACCAAGTCCCTTGGGAAACTGGGCTATTTCCAACCTTAAACCCAGAAGCAAGCTTGGTGGGGTAGATCAGCCAATTGGTTGTCAGTCTTCACTCTCAAAAGGTCTTGGGCTCTACCAGGGTTTCACAAGCATCTATTCAAATTCTGAGTCTCCCATAGAGACATTTTTGACAGTGAATGCATGCAATATTCTTGTGGGGAGATAGGAGAGTGTTATCTTCTATTTTGACATCATGGTGACATTATTCTCTTTATTCTTCTATTATTTTTAATATAAGCGTATAGATATATGATAGATTTATAGACTGATCAATAGACGCATATATGCATATCTAATCATTATCTATCTGCCTTACACATGTTCACAAATACAAATCTTGTGTTAAATACATTGCAGTGGCATATACACATTTTTATCTACCTTATTTTTTAATTTAAAATTATGTATTCTAGTGATCACTCAATAGTAGCATATATATATGTTTGAGATGTTTAGCTCCAATAATGTAATATATTTTATTATATGGATTTTATACAAAATGCCTCAGTATATTTTTGATATTTAAGAATGTTTTATTTTTAATTGTTAACTATATATTAATATCCTTTTATTGTATATCTAGTCTATTTTTGGCTCTTCTTAATTGGCTTTCTAATATGGCCAACACTGAAATTGGCTAGTTACCTCTTATTCTCTCAGCACTCTCTCCCATTCAGCATTTAATTGAAAGTATAGCCCTTTTCCTACTACCAGTGAATAATAGTATGTCAATTACTTATCTTATACTTTTCATATACACTCCCATTTATACCCAGTTTAATGGTTGTTCTATATATACATTATTAAACAAAGTGGTCATTATATTGTATTCTGTGATGTGGTTTGGATTTCTGTCCCTTCCTAAATCTCATGTCAAATTGTAATCCGCAATGTTGGAGGAGGGGCCTGGTGGGAGGTGATTCGATCATGGGGGCAGATTTTTCCCTTGCTCTTTCTCATGATAGTAAGTGAGTTGTCACAAGACCTGGTTGTTTAAAAGTGTGTAGCACCTCCCACTTTGATCTCTTCCTCCTGTTCCAGCCATGTAGGACATGCCTGCTTCCCCTTTGCCTTCCACCATGATTGTAATTTTCCTGAGGCGTCTCTAGCCATGCTTCTTGTACAGCCTACAAAACCATGAGTCAGTTAAACCTTTTTTCTTTATAAATTACCCAGTCTCAAGTGGTTCTTTATAGCAGTGTGAGAATGGACTAATATATTTTGTACTTTAGTTTTATAGGTAAAATTTAATGATCACCAACAATCCATAAACCAATCTCTCCAATAATTTTGCCTTTCTGAATTTCTTGTTTATTCCTCAAGAAGTTTACAGGGAAGTTCCCAAGATGATACTTGATCTCACTATACTTCAAAGCCAGAAAATTATCAATAAATATTGGCATCATTTTAAAAGGATTTAGAAGCAAACTTGAGGAATCTCCCATTGCTCAAATATGATACAATTTAAGTGGCAATAAAGTAATAATTATGACGCATATATACCTTAATATGTTTAATTCTATGAACTAAAAATGATACTCAAAAAAATCCATCATTGGTGAACTAAGGAAGATGCTAGGTATTTTAAGCTGGCCTGGTGTATTTTTTCTATATTTTTATTTTAAACAACTGTAATACTATATTTAAAATTTATTTTAAACAAAATGTAGTTAGATCATTTAAAAATAATTCTGCCAATCTCTGCTTTTTAATTGGTATATTTAAGCTACTTATAATATAATTATTTGTATATTACAACCCAGGTCTGCCATTTTTGTGTTTCATCCCTTTGTGTTGCATTCCTGTTTCACATTTCACTTCACTTCTTCCTCTAAGTGCCTTGAACGTTTTTTTTTTTTTTGAGAGGGAGTCTCGCTCTGTCGCCCGGGCTGGGGTGCAGTGGCGCGATCTCCGCTCACTGCAAGCTCCGCCTCCTGGATTCACGCCATTCTCCTGCCTCAGCCTCCCGAGTAGCTGGGATTACAGGCACCTGCCACCACACCCGGCTAATTTTTTGTATTTTTAGTAGAGACGGGGTTTCACCATGTTAACCAGGATGGTCTGGATCTCCTGACCTCGTAATCCACCCGCCTCGGCCTCCCAAAGTACTGGGATTACAGGCGTGAGCCACCGCGCCTGGTTGCCTTGAACATTTTTTAGAGTTCCATTTTGTCTCATCTATTGTGTTTAAGATTTTTTAATAGTATTTTAGTGGCTTCTTCAGATATTTCATTATACATATATAATTTATAATCTGCTAGTGTGAGCTTTTTAGCAGCCTAAGACAAATGTAGACAATTTATCTCCACTTCAGTCCCTTTATCTTCATGTGTTCAGAGTATATATATTTTTTAATGTGTTTCTCTACATAGATTGAAAAATGGCATTAGACAGTGTTAAAAGCTTTTGCTTCAACTTTTTAAAGTAAAACTTAAAAGAAGGAAAGTATATTGTATATGATACAGACAGGTGACAGGGAAATACGGATAGGAGAGGGTGGTTCCCTGGCAAAGGCCCCACCCTCAAGCCTGGAAACACACAGCCCTAAATGGGAATAGGCATTCATGTTGCCTTTTGGTCTGCTGCACCCCCCTCTCCTGTACCCATATGAACCCCAGCTCCAAGAGCAGAAGAGCAGAGGAGCAGAAGAGCAGCATGGCAGAGAAGGAGAGAAGAGAAGGAGTGTCTGAATGTCAAGAGGAGTTTGGGGATGGTTGGATAGGAGATTGGCTGGGAATGGCCAAACTCCAGGGGAAGATCATCTTCCCACTCCATCTCCTTTCCAGCTCCCCATCCATCCTGTGGAGATCTACCTCCATCACCCAATAAAATCCCCATATTCACCATCCTTCAAGTCCATGTGTTACCTGATTCTTCCTGGATGCCAGACAAGAACCTGGGTACCAAGAGGGCACTGAGCTGGTTAACACTTAAGCTGTCTGCAGATGGCAGAGCTAAAACAGCACTGCAGCATGCCCAATGAGGCTTTGGGAACCACAGGCACACACCCCTAGAATCCAGTGTGGGGCTGAAGCCCAAAAGTGCTCGCTCTGGCTCCTGCACCTGCTTGTCTGCATGCTTGCCCTCTGGTAGGGGCTTTCAGCAGCCATGGCAGCCAAACAGACAAGCCACACCCCTGTCACAAGTCCTGTAAGGATGGTCTGGGAACTCTCTGTATCTGGATCAATAGTATCCAGATACTATTGATGTTTTCCTTGTTCTTTCTTTCTTCCTGATATTCTGTGATCCCTTCTGTAACATTTCTTTTTTGTTCGAAGAACTTTTTTTAGACATTTAACCACTGTTTATTCTCTCCTTCTGTGACAGCAATGACACAGATGTTAGCTCTTTTGTTACTGTTTTACAAGTATCTGAGGCTCTGTAATTTTTTTCAGTCTGTTTCCTATATGATGTTTAGATTCATAAAGTCTAGTTCTTGCAGTCTATTATTCTCACAAGTTATCTTTAGGTTCACTTTTTATTTTCTCTGTCATTTCCAATCTATTGTTGAGCCCAAGTAGTAAGATTTTAAAAAATATTTTGGTTTTTACATGTTTCATAATTCTAATTTGATTTTGGCTCTTTTTGTAATTTCTATTTATTTGGTAAAAATTTCTATGTTTATTTAATTCAAGAGAATTCATAATTTATTGGGTATTTTTATTATGGCTGATTTAAACTTCTTTTCAGATAATTGTAGTATCTGATTCATCTCAGTGTTAGCATCTGGTAATCACTTTTTATCATTCAAGTTTTGATTTTACTTGTTTGTGGAATGATATTCTTCTATGTATCTGGACATTTGGGGTATGATGTTAGGAGACTCTAGATCTATTTTACATCATCTATTTAGCAGGCAGTCAGCCAGGTTAGGTTTGGCAAATGGGGCCTGGCCTAGTTTTGTGGGCTGTGGTTCAAATGGCATTTAGTTTTGAGAGCCCCTGCAGTGCTATTTTGGTATGATTTCATTTTATGCTGCATGGAGGCCACTCTAAAAACTTAGGTGGTATTCTAAACTTTGGTTCAGTTATAAAACTTTTTGGCATATTTTCCTCTAGTCGGTTTTATATGTGAGTTGGTCAGGGGTCTTCCTAGTATTTTCCTTATAGTTTAAACAATTCCTTTATTTGTTCAGCTCTTTCTTTCTGGGATTTTATTCTCCTTGTATTTGGGCAGGTGGTGGGTACTGCCTCCCATTCATTTTGGGGTGAGAAGTGGCTAAATTTAGACACCTTTTTCTGTTTTTGCTGTAATCGCTGGCAATGGAGCAAAGTGTTCCTGTGGGCTGACTTCTTACACTGACTGAAAGTCGAGGTCCAAATTCCTCATTTTGTCTCCACTGACATCATGGAGGGAATAGAAACCCTCCCTAGGCCATCTTATATTTGATCCCTGATTACATGGTATCAGAAACAAAAGAATATTTTAGTTCATATTCTGTTCCTATAATGGAATATTATAGTCTGGGTAATTTATTAACAGAAGAGATTTATTTGACTCATGGTTCTGGAGGCTGAGAATTCCAAGATCATGGGGCTGAGGGCCTCCTTGTTGCATCATAATATGGTGGAAGGCATTACATGGTGAGAGAGTGAATCAGAAAAAGAAAACTAGGTTGAACTCCTTCTTTCATCAGGAGCCTATTCCTGTGATAAGTAACCCACTTCCACAATTATGAAATTTCTCCATTCACGAGGTAAGAGCCCTCATGATCTAATCATTTCTTAAAGGTCAAATTTATGCATATAGTAACATAGCAATTAAATTTTAAATTTAGTTTTGGAGGAGACATTTAAACCATAGCAGAAAAGTGACTTTCTGATCTACCTTCTGCTGCTGGATTGGAGTAGGAGATCACATTTTCTGTTAGGTGTCCATTGACACCAGCAGCGAAGTAGGAAGGCACATCTCTGGACTGCTGGCCTGCTGCTAGCGTGTCTACAGGGGTTTCAGGAGGCCAGACTTCAGTCATAGTCAGTCTCCCACTGCCATCTCTGCGATGCAGAAGTTGCCCATGGTGTTTAGGGGTGGTAGCATGGGTATTTAAAAAAAAAAAAAAGTTTCCATCCTGTTGAGCCACTACTTTCTTAGTTGTTAACTCCCATTAATAACTTGTCTTTGAACATATGCCTTAACCACTGAGCTTGTCTTCATGTTTACTGAGAACAGACTTTAAATCTGAGTGACCAGGTTTTAGAGAAGTAAATACAATTGTTTAATAAATGTGAGTATCTTGGGTGTCACCACTCTGTGGCCCAACTTCACAAAACAGCTGCTGATTTGACTCCAGTTGATCAAATCAACCGGCTGATTAACTCCAGTTAATTCAGCCTGCTTCTGAGTTCTAACACTGCTATTGCACATACTTGCTCTGTGATGCCTACTTAGCCTTCCCACACACATAAACCCAGGTACTGGATCTCGGACACAGGAATGTCTGTATTATTATCGTGCCTTGGCCCAAGACTTTTATGCACTTGTTTGGCTGCCCTGACACCAAAAGCAATGTGATCACTCTCTCTTTAGTAATGCTAATGGAAAATGCTCATCGAATGAGCAGTTGTCTTGAGACACAGCCTATTCAGCTATCCCTATGTCTTCATGAAATTCAGTTCTTAATGGTTTGAAATTCTTTAAGTTTGCTTTCAGCACACATCCAGTGTGAAATTCCTATGGTAATACATAATACATATAACCTATATTAAAAGAGTAGATGCTAAACAATGATAGCACAGTGATTTGAAAGACAAAAATCTGTGATGTTATATTGTTTTCATATCTAAGTAAGTGAATGTATTTGTTTGTAAAATGGTCTCTTACCACTTTAAAAATTGTTCTCTTAGTTTTTTCTCCTTTGCCTTTTTTTTTTTTTTTTTTTTTGCTTATATTTGCTAGTTCTCCTTTCTTTCTTCATAATGGTAGGTTGTGACTTGTTTATATTTGGGGGTTTTTTAGATGTTTCTTTTGTGTAAAGCATATAATTCAGCCTTGATTTGTGGGTAAATATGAAAAATTTTTTATTTTTAGAGATGTGTTAACCCTATTTATATTTAATAACATGACTAATATATTTGGTCTCATGTTTGTCAAATATTTATAATTAGGTATATTTTAATATTTTTATGAGGTATATATTATTTGCTTTTTTGTTAGTCAATGATTTATTCATTTATCTAAGAGGCTGTATTTTGTTGTAGTGGATACCTTTTTTTCTTATAACTTTCTAATGTACTATTTTCTTATTTAAACTTTATTATCTGGATTGTGAATCACTAATCATGATGTTTAATACCTATTTATATCTGTAAGATGATGAGTTCATCTTTTTTTTTCCACTTCTCATTTAAAAAATTTCATTTTTTTTTATTATAACCTGTAACAATTGTACTTTATTATTCCACCTCTGCTCACATGTTTGCTTTAGTCTTAGGTTTATAATTGTAAATATTAAAACACTATTAGATTTTTTGGTGAAATTTCCTCGGTCTTCTCTTGTGTGGATGAAGCTCATGCTCTAATAAAAGTCTCAAAAAGATTTCATGAGTACAGAAATCAAAAGTTCTTGTATGTTGAAAGCCCTGTTACTAAGGCCTTGATATATGAGTGATAGTTTGGCTGAATATATAATCTCACACTCAATTTATTTCTTAGATTTAAAAATGTAATTCTATTTCTTTATTCTTTGCTTTATTTATTTATTGTAAAGCCTAATTCTAGGGTTAATGAAAAGTGTCAAACTCTGTAAAACATTTGAAGAGATTTATTCTGAGCCAAACATGAGTGACCATGACCCATGACACAGCCCTCAAGAGATCTTGAGAACATACGCCCAAGGTGGTTGGGGTGCAGTTTGGTTTTACACATTTTCGGGAGGAAGAAAGGCAGTACAACTTGAGGGTGGGGGGTCCAGTTTATAGGTAGATTTAAAAATTTTCTGGTTGACAATAGAAAGGAATATCTGGGTTATGATAAGAGATTAAGGATATCAAAGTTTTTTCATGCAGATGAAGCCTCCAGTAGCAGAATATGTTGAAAAATGTTTGTTATCAGACTTAAAGTCTGTGTTGATGTTAATGCCAGAAAGATATAATAAGGCATGTCTGACCCCCACTTCCCATCATGGCATGAACCAGTCTTTCAGGTTAAATTTTTAAAAGAGCCCTGGCTAAGGAGGAAGTTCATTCAGATGGTTGGGGGCCTTAAAATTTTATTTTTGGTTTACACTAGGATAGACTCCTTGACATTTTAATTTTTCTTTCACCTGGAGGATTTGAAGACTTTTTTTTCTTTTCTATTTGTTTAACTATGCTAGGTCTTAGATTCTATATTTTTAAAGTTGATTTACTGAAATAATAGGCAATCACTCTCATTATATATTTTGAGATTTTATTTTGGAAGTTTTGAAAAATCTATTTTGGAAATTAATTTACTCCTTTTGATTGTTTTATTCTTTTTATTCCAGGACTCCAATCATAGGAATGTTCTCCCTTCCTTGTCTATTTCTATTTTCACCATTTTCTCTCAGACCATTTTATTTTTTCTTTTAATCTCATTTCATTTTTCATTGTCTTATTTTTGTTATGACATTTTCATTTGATCCTAAATTTCATTGAACATGTTGTGATTTTCTTTTTGTTTATTATTATTATTGTTGAGAAGGGACTCTTGCTTTATTGCCCAGGATGGAGTACAGTGACAGAATCATGGCTCACTAAAGCCTGGAACTCCAGGGCTCAAGTGATCCTCTTGAAGCAGGAGGTACGAGGGGAAAAACAAATTTTCTTTCTTTCCTTTGGTATGAGCAGTTTCCCTCTTGAATCCCTCCCCTGTTCTGTGTAATTGTACCCTGCTCTGAAAGTTTGTATGAGTTTATAGATTCCTGTTTTTGGTAAATAGTGTCTGTAAGTCTCGGTAGCACCACTGAGGTCATGAGATGTGCTTGAGCAAGCTTAGATTGCAGCCATCTGGGCACCATAGTGAAGGACACGAGATAAAATTGTGCAGGCATCTTGAGCAAACCTAGATAACAGCAACCTGACCCACATAGCTAGAGTCACATGAAAGCCTGAGTTATGAGCCTGTCACTGTTTGATAAACTACCTTTGTTCTGCTTCTGTAAAACCTGCTTTCGTGCCACTGCAAGCTTGTTTCAAACTAGCCAACCACCCTTCAGATGCATGTATAAAAGACAAGCCCTGTCTTTATTCAGGGCTCAGCTTCTGGATACTAATCTGCTGGACTGGTGGCCACCTAAATAAAATCCTCCTGTTCCACCCATTGGTTTCTCCAGTTCCTTGTTTCCCACAATGCTCTGACCTTAGCCCCTGAGTATCTATGATTACAGACATGTGCCACCTCACCTGGCTAATTTTATTTATTTATTTATTTATTTATATTTATTTATTTAATTTTGATACAGAGTCTCACTCTGTTGCCCAGGCTGGAGTGCAGTGGCATGATCTCGGCTTACTACAACCTCCACCTCTCAGGCTTAAGCAATTCTCCTGCCTCAGCCTCCTGAATAGCTGGGACCACAGGCGCCTGCCACTGTGCCCAGCTAATTTTTTGTGTTTAGTAGAGACGGGGTTTCACCATGTTGGTCAGGCTGATCTTGAACTACTGACTTTGTGATTTGCCCACCTCAGCCTCCCAACGTGCTGGGATTATAGGTGTGAGCCACCACGCCCAGCCTATTTATTTATTTTTGTAGAGATGGGAACTCCCAATGTTGCCTAGGCAGATCTCAAATTCCTGGCATCAAGTGATCCTCCCTCATTGCTCTGCACCTTGTGATTTAATGTTTAATTCTGTAATAACGTTGTAGGAAAATATGGGTTCTTGTCACACGACAAAAAAAAAAAAAAAAAAAAAAAAAAAGAAAACAGGGACTCTCAGCAAAACTACAGTCCTGCTAGTAGGATTCCCGCCTCACATACTGGATCCCTGGTTATCACCCAGGAACAGGAGAGGTCAGGCTCCTCCCACTGCAAGTGGCAGGAACTTCCCAAGGCTCCACCCCATCCTCCCAGAGAGCAGGCCAGTTTGAGATTCTCCGGTACTGGCAGTCTGGTTTTTCAGCCTTCAGGCTGTTTTAGACTTAAAGGAGGGGTTTCACTGGAGGACGTTTGGCTGCCTCTTGTCTCTATCAATAATTTTGTCTTTTTTATCATTTTTATTGAGTTCAAGCAAATCTCTATTCATTGGTCACAGTTTTTGTATATATCTATTCTTAGTGAGTTTCGGAATCAAGGAAGTTTTTTTTTTCATATATCCAAGTGTTTGAGTATATTTAGTTCACTTGAAGATGTTATCTTACAGGTTTTACTGCTTTATGGTTGTTTTGTTGAAAGAGGTTGCTTCTTAGTTTAAACTGAATCAAGTATCAGCTTTTTGAGTTTAAAAAGAAGTTTATATTGATTTATTCAACTATATATAGTGTGTGTGTTCGTGTGTGTGTGTGTGTGTGAGAGAGAGAGAGAGAGAGAGTTTACAGGACCCTGTTCTGTCAGCACAGCAAAATCCAAGTTCTGTTCTGAATTTTTGGAGATTTGTTGTGTTTCTTTCCTTTATTATTTTGCTGATATTTAGCTAGCATGATCCCAAATTTCTCCTTTTAAAGTATTTTTCCTTTTCCAGTGCAATTGTCAAAAGGCACCTCTTCCTTTTTGCTGTTTGCTCTCTCAAAATAAGTCTTTCTAAGACTGAAAATTCATATTACATACCTCTTTTACTCTCTTCCATATAGTCGATATTCTAACTAAACAAAACACTTTTTTGGTATTTTATCTGTCAGTATAAACTTATTTTTTCAGGCTATACGTCTTAATGAATTTTAGCTCTGTCCCTTGTACCCCTTTACCTCACTCCACTCCACCCTGCACTCCACCCTGGGTGGAAAAAAAAAAATCAAACTACATTTACCACTATATGTTTAGGTTTTACTTACATCTGGTATCTAAGGTGAACTCTTTCTGTGAATGCTCACACTCAGATTCAATGACTATATTCATGAAGCACTTTCCTTAGACATACACTGATATAATTTTTACAGTCTGCCTCAAAAAAGTGGTTTTTCTATCAATTGTTCATAGAGCACATATCTTTTAGAAACACGAACTTTGACTTTTATAAGACCTAAATCTTAGTTC